>NC_091821.1:342320391-342392891 GCF_038994185.2 Dermacentor albipictus
GCGAAAACGAAACAACGTAGACTTCGCACGATGTGTGTTTCCTTCTAAGTCAATCCTTCCTCATAAGCTTTCCATTGGTGATTTTTTTGTTTTTGTTTTTTTCTGCCCAGCAACGTGCTTATATCGAGCGAGATAGTGCTGTCCCCGGTCCCTTGTTCTCTAGTTTCGCCCGTCCAGCGTGTTCACTCTGTCAGCAGCACCTCTAACAGCCTCCGTTTCACCCGAGCCAGTCCCGGCTCAGCTATCATGTCGTTGCGCCTGTACCCATGCGCGGCGAAAGTTCCACACGTCCTCCTCGGGGCGTCGTCGTTGTCCGTTCTCTTTCTCGGCCCCGTATCATCTCTCCCAGTAAATATACATAACCCCGTCCCGTACGTGTACACTCAGCTCGGCGGCGCCGTCTCTCATTATTTCGCTAACACTACACGCTGAAGCAAGACGACGATGAGGAGCACAAGAACATGCGGAGAGGTAAACACTACTGGGGAGTTTCCGCATCCCCGTCCATCGGCGTGAATAAGAGTCTGCGCTCCGTCTCGTCTGAACCGTGCAGCACTGTGAAGACTACGCAACTGGCGCCACCGGATAGCCGGCCGAGTTCGCGAGCCTGTTCGCGCATCGTAATACCGCACTACACCCTCTTAATGCGGTCCAATCACCCCACGTGCTTACAATGCACTTCCGGTACGTGCGTACGGCTACTCCGGAAATCCAGTAGCACAGTCCGGTAATGTTAAAGAAAACCGTGTGGAATGTCTGGAGTCTGTACGGAATGCATCGGCGAAGTATCAGACCCTTTCGATCAGAGAATACGAGAGAACTGTAAATTGGGGATTTTGCGCAAAGCTTCGCTACCGCAAACAACGCGACCAGTCAACTGTTGAAATTATAATTACGTGCATAACTCCTCCTTTATTAACTTACCACTGCGTACGGGTAGTACGTGAAATTGCTTCGTGTGGACTTATATAAAAGCTCACAATAGAAATGAGTAACAGAAAACAGACAACAAAAAAGCCAACCTCACCAGTGAAGTTGGTTAGTGAGTTAATTACTTTGCTTGCTTGCTTGCTTGCTTGCTTGCTTGCTTGCTTGCTTGCTTTTAACGGGTTGCAATGGCTAGCACCACGACTTTAGCACTGCAAAAGAACAGTCGCATGGAATGCTGAACAGTCGCATGAATGCTTTCGAGGCGGCGTCTGATCTATTTCATACTGCGCGATCACCGCGCTGTTACGCCGGCGAAAGTGTTATGTCATCGCTGATAAGACGAATACCCCGCGGCATCGCAATAACGGAGGGAGTATTGCGCGTGGTGAAGCGAACCCCGCGCGCTGACGCTAGGCGACGTCTCGGTTAATGTACGTCAGAAAGTTGCTCTGTGAGTTTACCGCCTAAAGACTACCGGGAGTGAACAGCAGGCTGGCGCCGGTCAGCTAGTCACGAACGACTCAGTAGGTGCGCGTTTTAATAACTTTTTAATAATTTTAATAACTTTTTTAATAACGCTCTTTTTTAACTCAGTATGTGCCGTTTTAACCAGTAGGTGCGCTTCCCAATGTTCTCCGATCGTTACCTTCTATTATGCACTGCCTATTTTACTGAGCTCGACCGGCCACAAGCTTGGCTAAGTGGGTAGGGCGTTCTGCTGGTGAGCACGAGGTCGAGGGCTTGATTCCCAACTACAATGGCCCTATTTCTATGGTGCAGGAATTAGATAAATGCCGACGCGCGTCAAAGAACCCCATGTTGTCAATGTTTCCCCAAAGCACTCCCTTTCGGCGCTTCCCAGCGCTTCTGCGGCGTCGTTTGGCGGGCGTCATACATCATTAAGCGAGCAAGTGATCAGTCAGTCTGATTGGTTGATGGCCTTTGACCTCTCGAGCCAGGACTGGGGCTACAATAGGTGCCGCCGCAAGAGGAAAGGGGAATAATTTCGACCACGCGGCGTCGTTTAACGTGCGCCTAAATTTAAGCGCGCGAGCGCGTACTCGCATTCCGGGCTCAATCTAAACGCGGCCAGCACCCGCCGTGGTTGCTCAGTGGCTATGGTGTTGGGCTGCTGAGCACGAGGTCGCGGGATCGAATCCCGGCCACGGCGGCCGCATTTCGATGGGGGCGAAATGCGGAAACACCCGTGTGCTTTGATTTAGGTGCACGTTAAAGAACCCCAGGTGGTCAAAATTTCCGGAGTCCTCCACTACTGCGTGCCCCATAATCAGAAAGTGGTTTTGGCACGTAAAACCCCAAATATTATTATTATTAAACGCTGCCACCACCGCAGCAGCAGCAGTAGCGAGTCGAGCCCGCGACTTCGTGCCAGGCAGTGCGCGGAGCTGCGGCCGCCGACTGGCGGCGGCCGGTGCGCGCTGCACGCTTCTCCGCGGTCGGGCAGCGTCCGTACGGCCATGTCGGCCAAGGCCACGGCTGATGGAGCGACCGGAGGAGCCCCAGGAGAGGAATGGGGCGAGTCGCGACGTCGGAGACGACGAGCCCGCGAGCGACGCCGGCAGGCGGCAACCAGTCACGCACCCTCGGCGCGTTTCCCGTTTCCTTCCCGCGACGAGAAAGGAAAGACGGCCTCCCCCCCCCCCCGGCCACCCCCCCCCCCCCCGCGTCGTAATGCGCGCGGCCGCCACCGCCGACTCCCCAGAGGTGCTCGGCCGCCTCGTCGCCAACGGCCACCGTTGTCGGCCAGTGGATCAAGGCTGCGCATCTATGGCTTGGCGATACATTTTATTTGTGTCTTTCCTCCTTCCAGCCTGTATCTGCCTTCCGGAGAGGCTGGGAGTAGTACGTATATTAATTGTGTTAGCGCGCTCCCTAACAGATACTCTTTCGGTGTTCTTCAAGAAGCTGAGTCCCATTTTTGCGTAAGAAGGCCGTTCTTGGTTGATTTTGTTTCTCCACACTTTTGGCCCGTCATTGATTCCCTGCTTACGGAACTTCTCGGCTTCAATAGCGCCCTTGAACGTTGCCTTGCCACGTGTCCTGAAGCGGACCCGTCGCCCACGCTCCTGCTACCATCAGCCTCAATCTCCATTATTTCTTGTCTCTTCCTGCCGGGTGACTGAATCAACTTCGCCTTTCAACCCTCGGTCGATATGCCCCTGGTCTAGACAGCGCTCCTAGCTCGTGGCCATTCCCAAGCCTTTTCTTGTTTCTTTATATATGTAGTCACTCCGCCTAAGCATAACTTTCAGCTTTCAGACCTCTTCGTGTACGTCGTTTAGGCTTCTTTCATCAGATTGGATAGAACTTACTCGAGCCGCTCGACGCTTTGCCGCAAATAATGCGGATAATTTATACAATCGTAAGTGATTTTGGGGGATGTATGCGACTTTCGCATCTACATAGTTTCTGCTTTTTCTTGCCGCTCTCAATGAAGTGTTTGAATCATCATCATTCTCGTCATAGACGGCGAACAGCTGCCGGTGTAACTTCTTTCATCTCGCTGATAATTTACGACTACCCTGTGTACCGTGACACGACGGCTCTGTGTGCGATAGCCGCACGTTTAAGAAAGGTGGAAGCGGCGTGCCAAGTTTCTAAGTACGAACACGAAAAACTGAGAATTGACACTCGAGTACAACAACGACAGCACCGACTTGACGTTTCTAATCGACGTCGTATAGCAGCTGCTTTCCCGCTCAAATATGGCTGCGGCGAAAAGAGCTTTCGAAAACACTACTATATGAAACTCATGTAGTGCCTTATAGACCGTCCGTTCGCTACTTGTGACTACCCATGTCCACCAAGGTGGATATGCGCTATATAGAAGCAATACAATGTGCAGCTCTCATCATCATCTTCGCGATGTCACCGTTCTTTATGTTCCTATCCTTCTTTCCATCCCGAAAGCCCTTTTCAAGCGTAGGGTATCGTGCTAGAGACAAGTCAGTCAGTCATTCAGTCAGTCAGATCTATCTATCTATCTATCTATCTACTAATCTATCTATCTATCTACTAATCTATCTACTAATCTATCTAATCTATCTAATCTATCTATCTAATCTAATCTATCTATCTATCTAATCTATCTATCTATCTAATCTATCTATCTATCTAATCTATCTAATCTATCTATCTATCTAATCTATCTAATCTATCTATCTAATCTATCTAATCTATCTATCTAATCTCGCTGTGGACAGAGAGGAGGATGAAGAAAGCCAGCCAGAACAGAGTTTAAGACGTCCTGTGAATTGCAGTACGTGCCGCACTGTACCAGTACTTCTGTCAGGCAACCATTGTGAGACTGCGTCAGACTTCGCTCTCAGGCATGAGCACAAAGGTCGCTGAATTGCCTCACTGGAAGCACGGACTACGTCACCTCCATCATGCCGACGCCATGCGGACTATAAACGCTCTCTAGGAGGTTGTGCGCGAGGTCGGCTTAACCCGGCAGGCAATGAGTGACGTTTTTCTTTTTTTACCATGACCGTCACTCAGACTCATTACCCTCCTTAGGCAACTGAGTGACACTTTTGATTAAAGCTCACTGCCTGTCGTTCTCCGACTTCCACTGTAATGACAGCTTGGCGCAATGTCTTTTTTTGCTTTGTGATTATCGTTACTCACGCGAGGTTAGGCATATAAGTAATACCTCTTTCATAAAGGTACTGCAACTCACCTAAATTATAAATTTTACTGTCATTTGAAGTGCAGCAGTGCCAATATGTTTAACCGCTGCTTTCCTTCTATGCCAAAGTTTAACGGCCGAAACTGTGTCTCATTGCATGAATGCGCTTTATTTACTTTCACAATAAACAAACCACCGGGTAACAACCCGCAATAAGCGAAACCGCGCATTATGTATGGCACATACCCAACGACACGTACTCAGCAACGCGCCGGCTAATGCACTTTCTGGCATTCTTCTGCACTCCGTTGTTCCTTTCGTACCGACGTTCGCCCCCTTTTGTTCTCGGTAAATGTTTCGTGCGACTCTGTCCCCGACGCGGTGACGACATGGCGGGCTTAATATTGCATCTGAAGCGCGTGCTCTGCGCGCGATCATTTACTCTGCTCATCCGGCCGCGCGCATGCATATTACAACGGCAGGCCCTCCATCGGAGAAGTCATCAGGTTACATTATCATCCCCACGCAGAAAGCAACGCGTTTTAGCGATGTGTGGCGACAGGAGCAACGTTGACCCGGAGGCATGAATAATCGCGATGGAGGGAGCACTAAGAGCCGACCCCCCTAAGCAGCATGTGTCGTGCTAAACTGGGCGCATTCGAGGTCGCATCTTGCCCAACCCGTGGGCTCTTTGCGCGCACGTCTCTCTCTGCGCTATAGTTTTGCTATAGACGTCACGCTGCTCTTGTAGCACGGTAAGGTCGCACGAGAGCACCACTCATTTTACAGTTGTAGCTCATATGGGCTCACTACCCTGGTCGTTTTGACGTCCGCCGGTGTCGTCGCCGGAATGGCCAAATCCATTCTTGCGTTGCATTAAAAAATTGCGAAGGAAGAAAATGCTTTTGGTGCCGTGAGGTTTCGAACTTAGGATCAACGGATTGGCAGTCCAGGATTCTACCTTTCGGCCATTGTTTTTATTAGTAGTAGTAGCAGTAGTAGTATTAATACTTATGTATTGCCTCAGCCGCTCCACCAATGCTGCAGAACTGGACGCTACTGATTCCGGAGAGCACGATCCCGCCAGCAGCTGCCAAGACCTGTCTGCTGAATTGAGCTGGCGTCAGCGCCTTCTTCGTGTTCTAGCACGTCGCCTTCCCGATTGCTGAGGCGGCCCTAAATTATATTTTCTTCTTCTCTATGTAAAGACAGAATAGTAAGAATGTCATGTACGTGCGACGCAGACATCTATGTAATGACAGCGGCTGAGCGCGTCTGCTTCGTCTTCAGTGGTTTTGCTCTAGCCCTCGGTTTCTTCTCTTGTTAACTGGATGGCGCTGACATCGCCTTGGTTTCTTGAAGAATGGTGCGAGGCCTATTAATAGGGCAGTGCAAATATAAGTTTTAGAAAGAACGAATGAATCTATCAGTAAGAAGCTAAATGGTTGTTTTAGTAGACACTAGTGGCTAAGTCTGCGTATAGTAACAGCAGGAACAAGAGCCGAGTCTTTCCACTCCACCCCTGTGAGGCGCAACTTCCACAAACGAATATGACTCGCACTTCCTTCACTTCTTGAAAAGCGATTGCTCACTGGCACATGCTGAATGTTTACTCCAACAAACACCGCACCAAACAGGTGCCGAATTCACGTGACTTGTCGTTCTCGAGTTCCCTTTACCATCGGCCAGTCGCCTTCGCTAATCGTATGTGCAACATCACGATTGACTGGAATTTTCTCTTACGAACAATGTGAGCGTAAGATGTTTTTGTGAACACAGGCCCAAGGAATACGCGTAAAGCGTATTCCTTTCCTTGGTTACTACGTCTAAAGGAACACACTAAGAAACATTGTTCTTAGGAACAATATAGTCCGTCTTGTGTAGACGGCCTTCGCTGACGATATTTAATAAAACTAATAAAAATAATAAAGAAATTAACGAAAATTAATTAGATAACAATATTACTTAATTAAAGCTAATAAAAAGCGACACCAGCTATTAGGATGGGCAGGAGTCGGACTGTAAGAACTGCTACAGCCTAATAACTGATTTGTGAATACAGGCTCACAGTACCGACAGGTGTTCGGTAGATAGGAACATCTCTGGTTGTAGCTGTGACAGATGATCGTGATCGGGTGGACGGCATTTTTGTTATGCCCGCGTAGAGAGAGAGAGAGAGAGAGAGAAAGGCAAAGGAAAGACAGGGAGGTTAACCAGAGATTATCTCCGGTTGGCTACCCTGTTCTGGGGGAAGGGAAAGGGGATGCAATAGGTGAGAAAGAAAGAAGGATAAAAAAAGGAAAAAAAAACCTAAGCACACACACGCACGTACACACGAACTATTTCTGTGGGCACTGTCACGCAACCCGCAAAGGCATTCCTAGTCTTACGCAGTGTCACCGTGCAGTCCTGCGCCACACAGTGTACTGTCACAATTTGTCAGAAAGTCCCGTGTCTTTCAAGTATCGCAGCAGCGCCTTCATAGCGGATCGCGCTGATGTTCGCGTAGGCCAGGTTCCAAGGATCTTGTCTTCTGTCATAGGGCGCTTGTCCAGTTTGTCTAAGGTGGCTGAGAGGACAGTTCTTTGTGGGTTAAAACGAGAGCACTGACAAAGAAGATGCTCGATCGTTTCGTTGCACCCGCAGAAGTCACACAGTGGGCTGTTGGCCATTCCGATAAGGAAAGAGTAGGCATTTGAAAATGCTACTCCAAGCCATAGACGGATAAGAAGGGTGCAGTCACGTCGTGGAAGCTCGGACGGAATATGGAGCTGTAAATTAGGGTCTAGAGTATGCAGGCGTGCACTTGTGAAATCGGATGAATTCCACTGGGCTAATGTCAGGTCACGCGCAAGTGTGGCAAGTTTTTTCGCTGCGTCGGCTCTCGAAAGAGGAATGGCAACGCAGTTGACGCCGTCATGGGCAGATCGGGCAGCTGCGTCTGCTCGATCATTGCCATGTATGCCACAGTGACTAGGCAACCACTGATATATTATATCGTGCCCTTCGTCAACTAGTCGATGGTGGACTTCTCTGATCTCTGCGGCGAGCTGCTCATGTGATCCATGGCGCAGTGCTGAGAGTACACTCTGTAGGGCTGCCTTGGAATCACAGAAGATTGACCATGCCTGGGATGGTTCCTCCTTAATAAAATGAAGAGCCGCACGCAGGGCTACGAGTTCAGCAGCTGTCGTTGATGATACATGTGACGTCTTTAGCTGTATCTTGACGGATCTTGTTGGTATCAGCACAGCGGCAGCTGCGCTTGCAGATGTAACTGAACCGTCGATGTAAACGTGTACGCGGCCACTGTGCACCTCATGTAAATGTTCTAACGTGGCCTGCTTAAGGGTAAACGAGGACATGTTGGCTTTCTTCGTGATTCCTGGGATGGTGAGGCGTATGTCAGGTCTGTGCAGGCACCATAAAGGTAAGCATGGTCTTGCTGCAGGCATGTAGTTCGATGGCAATGAGGGGCGATTGGCATCAATGAAACGACTGAAAGTTGTGTGTGGCCTTTCTGTGGGTAGAGCGGCAAGATGGTGAGAAGGTAATCGGGCAACGTGCCGAATATGCGCCCTGAGAGCGTCGGTTGCCAAGTACGTTGATATTGGGTGATCTCGAGCTATGACGATCGTTGCCGCTGTAGACGCACACCTCGGAAGACCGAGACACGTCCTTAGGGCCTGAGCTTGTAGTCCCTGGAGTACACGCAGGTTTGTTTTGCAGGTGTTGCCAATGACAGGGAGGCTGTATCTTGCGAAGCCGAGGAACAAGGCGTTATACAGCTGTAGCATTGACCGCACCGAAGTGCCCCATGACTTTCCGCCGAGAAATTTGAGGAGATGTATTATTGTCAATAATCTCTTCTTCAGGTATGAAACATGCGGGCTCCATGATAGGTCTCGGTCAATAATTACCCCTAAAAAGCGGTGTTTTCGTGCATTCGCTACTGCTTGCCCATTGACCTTTACACTGTAACGCTTCATTTCCTTCCGAGTGAATGTAACAACGCAGCATTTCTCTGAAGACAGCTCTAAGTTCTGTTTTCGCAAGTACAGAGATGTTATCGTAGCTGCCTTTTGCAGCCGTGCTCGTACCTGCAGCCGTGTTACGGCAGACGCCCAAATGCAGATATCGTCGGCATATATTGATACCTGAACTGTGTTGGGCAAGGATCGGACTAGGCCAACGAGCACTAGGTTGAAAAGCGTCGGGCTTAACACTCCGCCTTGTGGTACTCCACGGCACGTTTGGTGTTGAGTCGTGGCGCCATCCTCGGTCATCACGAAGAAATGCCTGTCGGTCAAATAACTGCACAGCCACTGAAAAGTGCGGCCACCGATTCCGGCTTCAGTAAGAGCATTTATAATGGCATAATGTGCTATATTATCATAGGCGCCTTTTATGTCTAGGAATAATGCAGCAGTGAGTCGTTTCCGGCGTTTTTGATGCTGAACGAATGTAACCAAATCGATTACATTATCTATGGATGAGCGCCCACGCCGGAAGCCAGCCATAGCATCTGGGTACACGTTGTAACTTTCCAGGTACCATTCCAGGCGAGTCAAAATCATTCGTTCCATTATTTTCCCTATGCAGCTGGCCAGAGCGATGGGGCGGTACGATGACAAGTTTAACGGTGATTTGCCAGGTTAAATGCCCGCGTAAATTGTGCCATCGTTTGCGTGCTACGTTCCCTAAATCCAGGATGTTTTTACAGGAACCGCTTTCACAAAAACTGTCGTCGAATTTGTCACTTGGAGTTCTCTCCATGATGAGTCAAGACAAGTACACACGAAACTCATTACATGGTGTATTATTGCAGCAGATACCCATCTTCCCGAACATATTAAACGTTCTACTGTAGCTTCCCTATTGCAAGAACTACTAGTTCTTACTCATGTGACGGATCGCGAGGCGTGATTCATCGATCGTTATTCTGGAGAGTTCACTCATTACCTCTGGTAATTTAGCAGTAGCGGTAATCTGCTCGTAGTACGCCAGACTTAAAGAAGGTGCCATTTGGCACCAGAGTAAAGCGGAGGCATAAAAATGTCAGGATAAATGTCCGGGAAAGATAACCGTCTGAGTGAAAAACATGTCGTCTCTCGGCGCTGTGCTGGAGTGCCTACCTCATTGTTACCTTCTTTTGGCACGCAGACATCGGCCTCAACTTTCGCACGACCTTCGTGAACAAGAAGGGCGAGGTGGTGGCCAAGCCCAAGTCGGTGGCCCTCAATTACCTGCGCGGCTGGTTCGTCGTCGACCTGCTGGCCGCGCTGCCCTTCGACTTGCTCAACGCCGCTGGACTGTACAACAGGGTGAGAGAGCGCGTGCAGAACGAACAGGCGATGCGTCTGCAAGACCGCTGAAAATCGTCATCATGCGCGCGGGGCTTCTTCCGAACGCTGTCGCATCTTTCATGCGGCCCAGAGTGATGGCGCCGCCTAGTGAGGCGTGTGTGACGCAGGTCGTCGCAACCATAGTACACTCCACCTCACCAACTACGTGTCGTGCGGTGAATGCTAGCTATAGGGCTCGTCTCAGCCTGTCGGTAACTAGAACCGGTGACACGTTCTGAGGAAGGAGGAGGGAGGCGTATTGTGTGCAGTGCGGTTACAGCTACTGATTTGCAAGTTCACAGCTACTGATTTACTCTTTCCACATTTCCTTTTTTATTATTTCTGTGACAAATACTCGAAATGTACTAATATTGTCGTCTCCCCAGAAAAACACCAGCAAAATCTACTGTTTAAAAATGCTCTACTCTTTCTACTACTTTCTACGAAATCAACTTCTTTTTCAATAAATAGTTGAAGAGCGCGATCAATTTTTACTGCGCACAAGCATCGAGCGAGATGTGGTCTTTCTTTTTTCTATTTTATGCTTAAGCATAGTCCGAAACTGACTGAACACGTCGGACTTCTGGTAGCAGAAGTTATCTGAGGCCCTTCCAAAACTTACTGAAAAGGTGTAACAAGGCATCTTTTTAATAGTTACGGTGTTTGAGATCTGCTGACCATGTGACCTTTACATAAAACTATACGCACTGCGCCAGAAAGTTATGGAGGTCGTTGTATTGTGTTACCGCTTCGCATGACACATTGCAAAAATAGCAATAAACACAGTATACGTGCCGTAGAAACGTCTTGTAAGATACCTCTTTAGCCAGCATGAAGAATCTACCGATTCCTCAAGCCAAATATCTACTGCTACCTGCAGCTTTCTTTTTCATTTTTTTTTCTTGCGTCAAACAGCAGTTATGTACTTACAGATGTTCTGAACATCCGTTCGTCCGTTCACAAAAATCATCACATGTGCCACGGTGCCATGATTCTCGACGGCGGAGGCGAGACTGTTGGAAACGGGGGGATTTCACGGAATGCACGGAAGGATGCGCTGTAAAAGGCAGCGAAATGTATCGAGGCAGCGAAAGGTATCTTGGGAGCAGATGGGTGATCCTCGAAAACTCCAGCCAAAAAAAGAATTGTGCCGTCTCAGACGCTGGAATTAAAACGAAAGTCGGGCGAGCAAGAAACTGCGCTGAACGTGTCCGTCTGGAGAAATTTCTTACGAGCTGCAGAAGTTTCTTGCAGCTTGGAGAGGGGAGATACTTTCCAATACTGGCGGCTGACTACATCCGCATAATCTGCACGCTTAATGTGATCCTCACGCTGCTTTTCGCAGTAGTTCAGTTAAGACGAAGGAATGAGCCGCGGAACACTGGTATTTCCTTTTTTTTTTAATCGTCATGGGTCGGCTGAAATTGTGTTGTATATATCAACCCAAAAGGTCAATCAAAATCCGCCACCGCTGTTTTGCTTGTTCCCGTTTAACCTCTGGCACCCGAAATGACGAAACTTCTTAGACCTTTCTGCGTCAGTTGGTGTCGCAGAATTTACGCGCCATGCCCTTTCATTGTGGCTCAGGTGTCATAAACACGCCCGTGTATGCGCTAAAAAGAAAACACAGTCCACCACGCTCCAGAGATGTTCTTTTCCTTCCGCATACCACACAGCCGTCGCAACGAACTGCCCCGCGAAAACGCGTCGCTCCCCGACATGTTCGTACACAGCAGCCAGAAATAGCGAGAACAACGGTGGCAACTTTGTCATATCCCGCTAGTAACTTCCGACTTTGGGGGCTGTCCAGCGGAAAGACGAAAGACAACAAAAGAAAGAGAGAAAGCGGGCGGTGGGTCACGACAGCGGGTCATTAGCCCAAGGTCCAGTGGTGTAAAGGTGCCCGAAGCAAGAAGTAAACAGCGAGAAATCCATTGAGTAAAGCAGACATCTTTCCGGCTCGGAGGAAAGAGAGGAAGAAGTCTGCAGAGGAAAGGAGATTCCAGCAACGACGAAAATGGCGCCGAAGCTGTCACCATCGGTGCGGAAGACAAGAACAGCCGGCACGGCGCCGAACACCGTGGCTCAGGCTCCGTGAATCGCCGCGCAGCCGGTGGGCTTACCCGAAAACGTACGACGAGCGGAAATTGAGCCGAGGGCGTCGCACGGGCCACTCGGGGTCCGGGGCTCGGCAATCTCGCCCGGACGTGTCTCGAGTGCGCGCATGAGCGACCGGGACGACGACGACGCTGCTCGCTCGTTCGAGCGACCGGGCAATGCAAGGGCGGCATCGTGTTGGACAGCGGGTACGGATAAGCGTATAGTGCTGGAGAGAGGCTCTGCCGTAGCAGCAAGTCAGCTGAACAACGCGTACTACACTCTTCCCCTCGCTCGGTGCCCTCTCATCCCTTGCCCGAAACTGCGCTTGCTATTTTACTATACACAGCAGCAGCAGGTTGCGCCTGCTGTGGTTCACTGGGTGTGTCAGAGCACACACAAACACGCGCGCACGTTGAGGACCGGCCCTTGTGGATAAAATGGGAGCTCCCTTTGAGAAGCTACAAGAGAAGCGGATAAAAAGAGAAGCTACAAAAGAAACACCTTCCACGTGCATGCCAGCAACACTACCCGTTTCCAGAAAGGTCAGTTATAGCCCCCAAGCAAGCTTCACGCCTTATTCTTTCACTCCGATGAGAGGTTGGTTTACTGGAGGCTTGTTACCTAATCCGGTGACAATGCAAGAAGTGTTCAGGTGGAGCAATTGCCATCTGAACCCACCCGCTAAATCCATGTCACACCGCCTCCGCCACCCCCACCACCGCCACCACCAGTGCTTCTGATTCGGCCGCCGAAAATTTCGTAACCAGCCACTTTCTCTCAAGATAAAGACGAACAGACACTGTGCGAGTAATTGAGAGTGTTAATGTCTGCGCACGCACTGGTAGAGGAAGCAATGGTGAGAACTGATACAAAAATCAAAGTTTTCCAAAATTACGCGAGCGCGACCACGAGCGCGGCCATCGAACACAATAATTTATTTAGGCGTTTTATAGAAAGTCAGTAGGCTAGTTTTTGGAGTCTTTAGAAATTTTAAATTGTTCTTTACAGATCCTGACTTACACTTACTGTCGATTAACGTCTGCCCGCATTATCAAAACAGCCCGTCCGAAAGTCTGTGGAGCTCGACAGACTAAAGTAAACACACATGTTGACGACTTTTGTCTGTAGACAGTATGTAGACTTTATATGGCGAAAAGGACGAGTCCGCAAAAGAAAAAGCCGGGTGGTTTTTAAGAAGTCTATAGACCACCAATAGACTGTTTATACTCGTTTTTCGAAGAAACATGCGCATCTGCCTCAAAAGGTGCGAGTGCGCATATGTGTCGCGCTAGTGGACGACATGGCGACGCCGTGGGTTTGAAAATTCTCGCGACCGGCCACGAGGTGAAGCGAACGCAGTGCGCCTGCCACGGCGGGTGGTGGTGCATTGCGCATTGCGTCCTGTGGCGCCCCTACTCGCAGCGCACACCACGCCCTCTTCCCAATCGCGCTCACTTTTCGGGTGCACGAATGCGCCAAAACCTCGGATGCTTTGCCTTGCAAATTAGTACTCTCTCTAGACGCATGGCATTATCTCTATAGCGAAGGAACGGCTTGCGAGCGGTGGCATTATGGGCGATAAACAAGTGAAGTCCTAAAAGAAACTCAGGTGCGTTCGACAAACGGGTGCAGATCTGTGGGGGATGAAATTCCGGGACAAAAAATACGTGCGAACGGACAAGCCAGGAAAAGAGGTTTCTCCACTCTGAAAAAAAAGAACGGAGGGAGCGTGGGGATTACAAAGGCTAAATCCACTGTGAGGCTACGAAGAGGCAGAGAAAAAACGAAAAAAAAAAGCTGGAAAGAGATAAGGAGCGGCGGGTCGACCGAATAAACAATTCGAGGCGCGCTACTGCCAATACTTCGTCCAAACTGGGAGCCCAAAAATAACAATACGGGTCTCAGAAGTGAGGAGAAGACGGCAACCTCGCAAGGAAAAAATAGTGCATCCTGAAAAATCAAGAGGAGAAGCAAAGGAATGAGGTAGCTGTAAGTGAAAACGAAAGGAAGCATTGCAGAATTCCAGTACCGCGGGTGCCTTCCAACAGCACCGGGCTTGTTTGTCGCGCAAGCAAGCTCGCGAGCCAACACAGCACAGCGCGAACGCGCTATAACGAAGCGTCGCGAACGATGAACGAGGCACAACTGGGGGAGGAAGAAGAAAAAAAGGTAATAAATGCTGCCCTCTCGGCGAACCGAAGGTGGTTAGAAAGAACAGCGGCAGCAAAAGGGGCCTGTTTACCCGAAGAATAAGGGCGCAAAAATAACGAAAATACACTGCCGCGAACGCATTGAATTTCGCGCACGTTTTCCGAGAGCCTTTTTCTGCCGCCCCATATAGCTGTGCCTTTCCTCCCTTCTAAGCTACACACGCGGTGCGCGAATCTTCCAGGTAAACAAGTATAATGTGCCAACCTAGTTCTCGTTTTGCGTAATTCGATTACCTATCACCTTGCGAAACAGGTCACCCTGCTGGTTCATCATTGCCTCCAGCATAGCAACACACTCGGTGGTATACGCATGCGCGCGCATGCGAAACTGAGCACGCGCGAGTGCACGCGTGCAGGCACGCACAAACGCGAGCACAGGCAAAAACCCAGGAGTCACGCACAGCGCCACGCGCCCAAGACAACTCCCGACGAGGCGACGAGGGTTGGAGATCGAACTAAACGGCGTTACGTACGACCGAGGAAGAGAAGCCATGGCGGTGTGTACAGCGTATAAGAAGAAAACGAAACAAAGAAGGGTTGGAGCGGAGGAAAGGGGTCATTTTCTTCGTAACACTATATGGACCTTGCTTCTTACGGAACGTGAAGAGGCTGCGGCCGACTGCCCAGTTTGGTATCCCTATTAGGCGGGAACCTCCTCCCCAGTCGCCCCCGTCTCTAAGTGAAACTCGTCGGCGACGCGAAATCCCGCATCCGCACTGCCACAGCTAGCTTCGTTTGCACGGCGTGTCAGCGAACGAGTGTCAGAGAAAATACAGCGCGACTGGTGATGAACGTGGTCGGCGCGTTCCTTTCACCTTTATTCTCCGCGGCCACTTTCTGTAGAAATAATCCCGGCATTGTTTTGCGTCGAGCAACGTTAGTTGTTCGACTAGCCAGGTGTGTTTTCGCTCGTTTCTTGAACCGCCTTTTCTCTCTCTCTCTCTCTCTCTTTGCTCACGCACAAAAGCCAGCAGCGCTGCGCTAGTGGTACCTGATGGCCCGGCTTACCGAGAAAGCAGAACGGGCAAACACGGACCACGGTCCACAGGGCACGAAATGGCCGCTTCTCTGCCGGGAGCGTTCACCCAATGGGCCGAGGACGTCCATGTCACACGGTCACTTGAAGGGGGGGCTTAGCGGTCGGGAACCGCGCTTTGCCGCACCATCTCACGTCTCATAGAGCGACAGAGGGCCGAAAGAACAAAAACAAAACGCCACTGCCGCTGCTCCGGTGAGACTGGCTCTGTAAACACGCCTGTCAATCCCAGCTCCGGGCGATAGTTCGCTTAACGGCGGGCGTTCGCTCCGTCTGCAAAAGCGGTGGTTTAGACAGGTTGCGTGCACTGCTGCGGAATTGATGAAAAGAAAGAAAGAAAGAAAGAAAGAAAGAAAGAAAGAAAGAAAGAAAGAAAGAAAGAAAGAAAGAAAGAAAGGAAGGAAGAAAGAAAGAAAGAAAGAAAGAAAGAAAGAAAGAAAGAAAGAAAGAAAGAAAGAAAGAAAGAAAGAAAGAAAGAAAGAAAGAAAGAAAGAAAGAAAGAAAGAAAGAAAGAAAGAAAGAAAGAAAGAAAGAAAGAAAGAAAGAAAGAAAGAAAGAAAGAAAGAAAGAAAGAAAGAAAGAAAGAAAGAAAGAAAGAAAGAAAGAAAGAAA
This sequence comes from Dermacentor albipictus, assembly GCF_038994185.2. Lineage (NCBI taxonomy): Eukaryota > Metazoa > Arthropoda > Arachnida > Ixodida > Ixodidae > Dermacentor > Dermacentor albipictus. The sequence continues at coordinate 342,336,277 of NC_091821.1, forward strand.
GAAAGAAAGAAAGAAAGAAAGAAAGAAAGAAAGAAAGAACAGCAATCTTTAACTTGGAGTTGGATTCTAATTACGGCAATGTCCACTTAAAGCGCAGCAAGCTCGCAGCATAAGTTAAACGTGTGTGCTCGGAACACTTACTTTTTTTAAAGAAACCTGTGTCTATAACAAGAAGGCAAGAGATCAGTGCCAACTTCATCTCTTTTGTTCACTAAGCTTCTCGGTCCCAAATTCTGGTTTTGGAAACCCCTGCCACTGTTGCTGTCATTCACGGCAGCTTATGCCAGAGAACAGGGCGTAGCACTCAGACATGTTACGTGTTATAACATCTCTCGCTGAGGTCGCAGCAGATCAAAGCTTTGCGTTCAAGAAAACCTACTCATCGCAGTGGTTTGTGAATGATTTACCTATCGGTGGGTGCGTCAGAGATTGTCTACCACTGCCCCCCTCGCGCCATGGCGAAATATACGGACAAAGGTTTGCAATGACCATGGCAATGCCATGTAACTCTTATCATTAAAATACGTGAGGAGAGTCGAAGACAGACGGAAATTATGCTTCCACTCTTTGCAACACTAAACTGACTGGGAAACAATGGGCAAGATGTCCCTGTACTGTGCGCCAAATACGCGTTTGCTACAGGCCTTCGCAAAATCGACATGTCGTAATCTCTTTACTCCCGTATCACGCACGTTGAGGCAAAATTAATGCGAGTGCACGATTCGTGGCGGGTTCTGTAGCTGGAGCTCCTTGCAAAACCTCTCAGTAACGACGGCTACTGCATAGAATAAACCCGCGCAGAAAACAAAGCGACATACCAACCGGAACAGGGGACAGTTAGAAGCGCCTCTCGCGAGCACTTGTCCACAGGACACGCGTCCGTTCTGTGCAGTTCTCTGCTTCTTGTGCTCTGTCGTGGCCAGCGCGTCTAAAGATTTATCTAAACATCACGATCATTCTCGCCAAGCAAGTAACTTTACGAACACTTTCCACTCGCGTATTAGTTCCCTTAGAGTCCCTTTAACTTTTTGTTGTTGTTGTTCTTTCACTCTTGTCACCGGCGCAACCCAATGCACGCGGGTTTCTTTGTCCGTGTGTTCGGGTCACGTGCTTTAAAGAAAAGCTATAGGACTGAGCTTAAATCGCTCATCTCTCATGCTCAGCTTTAGCTATGCATGTGTTTTCCAAGTAGATTATGTGAACCGCAAGAGGAACACTTCGACGGGAGCGACGTGCTGTTGAAATCCCCGCAAACCCATGTTTCATCGCAACAATCCGTGTGAGAATAGCGAATCCAAACATAAAGGCTACAGTCTGTGGAAGAACGAAATTCTTACAGCACCGAAAGAACGGATTACGTGGATTTCAGCGTTCTTTTTTTTTTCACATTTCCCAAGACGACTTTCCTTAATTGAACTCCACCTTTCTTGCCGCTTCATCACACCTTTTTTTTTTTTTTTCTGGCCATGCGGGACCATTACGTATTTAGCGGGCGAATGTATAATGCGCAGTTGAAGCACTTTCGATTGAGTCTCCGGCGTTCGTTGCTGTCTCTTCGCAAGCAACTGGTAGGAAGCGTTAAAAAATGTACAAGTGTCACAACATCCTATAAACGAGTCTGATGCTAGCAGCCTGTGCAAACGGCGGCACTATAATTAGTTCGAGTCGCTCTCGGAGATTAAGCTGCATGTCTTGGCACAATTGGTGCCTCTCTCACGCTGAGCACTTTCTATTCTCGAGCTTAATCGAGAGGAGGTCGCCCTGTGACGAGGCTTAAGCAACGCAGCCAACGGTGTCTTTGCTGTGCGGATTGTTAGCGATTAAAGCCCCGGCGGTACATACGATAATCGGGAATTACGTCCCGCCATGCCCAAACAATTCAAGAGGGGGGGGGGGGGGGGGGGGACACTTAGCTGAAGGTTGCAGAAAGATAACGGTCGACGAAGCTATGGTAGTTCTTTGGAAGGTAGCTTACCTGCGTGGTGTCTCATTATCCCAGGCGAATGGAATAAGTAAATTATCTTGCTTCTTTTTTCAGAGCGTTTGATGTGGAGACATTAAGGTTTTGTATATCTCAGTTTTGTAGCAAGGGAAAGAAAAACTGAAAAGAAAGACAGAATGATGGGTGCATGCATTGTGCCCATCGCAGAGACATACAGAACTGAAGGGTTTACAAACCAACCGACCAATCAGTTGTTTCACTAGTATCAACAGCTTTTGCCCTTGGTTTTAAATGTTCACCGCTCCAGCGAATGGCTCTTGTGAAGGTGTTCTGCAATGATGCAATGCATTATAAGCCCAGACACAATATAGCCTTTTCGATATGGCAATAGTTTTCCCTGGCAAAGAATGTGTCGATCACTCACCAGATACATTAATTAAATTTAAGAAGTACGCTTATAAACTTGGAATATTTAAACTATCTCATCAATGCATAGCCTCGAACTTCCTGCAGTCAGACGGTGCTCGAGCATGTCATCTCGCTCCCCTGCTCGAATATTAATGAACTTCAGCATATACAGCGCCCGCGTGTCCGCAATTAGCCACTTTCACCTGCTGACCAACAAGCTGCGTGCTCGCTTCACACAGATGCGTTAATAGAGTACTCGTTGTCCCGGCTTATCTCTGCAGGACAACCAGATGTACCTACACCTACTGAAACTGACGCGGCTGCTGCGACTTGCGCGGCTGCTGCAGAAGATGGACCGATACTCGCAGTACAGCGTGGTGGTCCTCACACTGCTCATGCTCATGTTCACACTCGTCTCGCACTGGCTCGCATGCATATGGTTTGTCATCGCCGTCCAGGAGATGGAGTCATACCCAAACAACAACATCAGTGAGTACCGCTGTTATGTCATCAGTGCCACGTTTCCATCGCCTCCAATATGATGATTGCTGTAGTCCCAAAACGTAGAAAAAAAAATAAATCCCTTCCTCTGCACGTTCTTCCATGCTGTTAGATTTATCTCTGGTGTTACAGTGATGTCTCTCAATGGGATAGTCCAGCTGCATTGAACACGCGCTGTACAGGGATCAAGACACTTATCTAAACGCGCTCCTGATGGCCAGAGCAGCTGCCAGAGCATTAGGGTATTCAACAGTGCGAGAGGAGACATGTGGTTAATGTCGCCAGAGTAGCCCGTATAACATCTCTCCTGCGTTCTAGACAAGTGTCTTGACCTCCGTTCACCACGTGCTCTCGGCAGCAAGCGTGTATATTAACTCTACATTTCAGTTCAGAACAAGAACACGCAACGGATGCCATGCGCAGTACCATGCTTAGGCTCGCTCGTAATTCTCAAATTATTGACTCTGATTTACCATGATTTGAGATGCTTGATTGAATAATTTGCCACGATTTACTACGGCCAAACTTTTTCGTGAAGGGCTTTCGAAACCGACAGCTTCGTGCCAGAGGTACAGTGAGCTGGGGTTGCATCAGCCCGTGCTCTGATATTTTCTTACCGCAGTCCTGGAATCGGCAATCGGTTATATAATGAAGCCCACCAGTGTAATTCTACTTGAAGCCTGGCGCAGTGTGAGAATACCGAATATAGCACTGTCTTGCACTGCCTCACGCAGTGCACAGATATCACACGTAATGTTATACCCAAAGTGCCGTAAAAGAAACAACACTTTTCGCCACAAACTGGCCAAAAGAAGCAGCGCGGGTGATCATCACAAAGAGTCAGCAACTTAGTTTCAACTTCTACTTGAGTATAAAATCGTTCGTGCAGTCAACTTTGCAGCCATTTCTCGCAACAAAGTACCCTGTGATGCCGCAGAGACAACTTCCAAATGAATAAGAAAATACCCCGTAAACTAAGAAGAACATAACCATTAAAACGCTCTGTACTTACGCTCATAATTTCGAACAATTATTCCGTGTCTCTAGCTCGTGCAAGGTTGGAGCTCGTCGAGACACTTCGCGCATTGCCGTTTCTCCCATCCTTACGTTACATTCCTCGGTGCAAACCTTCACCTCTGCGCGAAACTGTGCTCTCTCTCTATCTCATCTGTCTCTCTTTCTTCGTCCCCATACCCAATTCCACCAGTGCAGGGTAGCAAACCCTACGTGCGCCTGTTTGACCTCCCTGCCTTTCCTATCTTCTGTTGCTCTCTCTCTCTATCTCTCTTCTCTACACAAGCGCGCTCCCTTCACCGCAGGACGCGCAACCATTTCACCCCTATTTCAGTGTGACAAACCAGATCGCAAACTTGGTTATTCTCTCCACCTTCATTTCCTCTCTCTCTCTCTCTCTCTCTCTCTCTCTCTCTCTCTCTCTCTCTCTCTCTCTCTCTCTCCTCCACACTCTCATTTATTACCGACATTGTGCTTTTGAAATAGCAGGCAGCGAGAAATTATAGTCAAAGGAAACCGATATTTCCGCCTCGACTCAACCGCTTCGCACGGCTGACGCAGGTTGGTTGAACCAGCTTTCCATGAAGTTGCAATACGACGTGCTGCGACCCCTCGACATGGCCGCCACGTACATCACGGCGCTCTACTTCACCACCAGCTCGCTCACCAGCGTGGGCTTCGGGAACGTAGCGGCCAACACAAACGCCGAGAAGGTGTTCTCCATCCTGACCATGCTCATAGGAGGTGAGTGCATTCACAACCCATTGCGCTTAGAGAAACGAACAGTGGTTGTGTCACGGAGGAGACGAGTCCGTTTACACGTGTATTCCTGGCCTCTATTTTTTTATTCTTTCTAAACTGTGCTCTTTATTATCTGCGTACTTCGCACCCAGCGTGAACATATCTATTTAGATGCCTAGCAACGATTTTACTTGCATTTCTTTCTTTTATTGACTTGAGTAAGTTTATTTCAAACTTACTCAAGAAAAACGAACACCCAGAAGAGACAAAGCCACAGCGCGCTTTGCTGCAACCGCCCACCGATTGGTGTAGTCTGACACTAAATATCGGCACTGCTTTTGAATCATTGCTAAAAAAAAGAGCTGCGCTTAAACAGATATAGAGAAGGACGCATAGCAAAAATTTCAAGAGACCCGAAGATTTTCGCGAAGTACGCATTTATGCACTGCAGCTTGACTGAAAGAGTTGCAACTGTACTGAAGGCACTGGGCAGTGGGCATGGTGCTGGTGTGCAGGTGCAAAAGAAGAAGACGACGAGAAGTGCTTGCTTCCGTGTTACGATACAGCGCCGACCTGTTTTAAGCCTAGCGCTACAATCTATAACTAGTGACCCTTCTGCTCGGTGAACACCCCCGTTGCATTTGGTGGAGCTGCTGGGTTTCTCTTCTACATCCTGGAACTCCGCAGCCGAACGCTACCACCAGCTGTTGCAATGGATGAACCAGGACCGTCCCAGGCTGCTGCTCCCGTGCCCCCCACCATCGTCTGTTCTGGCGTGATCCGGCAGCGCGATCCGGCTATATTTAGCGGCACAGACGACCACGACGTGGAAGACTGGCTCGCCGAATATGACCGTGTAAGCGCGTATAATAAGTGGGACGACCGCGCCAAGCTCACGAATGTCATCTTTTACTTGACTGACGTGGCCAACCTATGGTTCCGCAACCATGAAGCCGATTTTATCACCTGGTCGGCTTTCACGGCAACTTTGGCAGAGGTCTTCGGCCGTCCCGCCGTTCGCCGGCTTCGCGCTGAGCAGCGCTTGCGTGGTCGAGCTCAACGCCAGGACGAGACCTTCACCAGTTATATTGAAGACGTCCTCTCGCTATGCAAGCGCGTGAACTCATCTATGGACGAAGCTGACAAGATTAAGCACGTCATGAAAGGTATCGACGACCATGCCTTCCAGATGCTCGTCGCGAAGAGTCTGCGAACGATTGCCGAAGTCATACAGCTATGTCAGCAGTACGATGAGCTGCGCAAGCAGCGTGCATCAACACGCGCTGCTCAGCAGGACACCACGGATCTATCTCCGTTGGATTTTGGCCGCGATGCTGCCGACATCTCTGCTTTGTTGCCGGAGATAAAGCAGTTCATCCGTCAGGAAGTTGCCCGCCAACTCTCTCTGGCGAACAGCACACCCGTGCCGTCGACAACCTTGGCTCCTTCACTTCGCCACGTCATCCAGACCCAAGTTGCCGCGGCGCTGCCATCTGCCCCTCCTCCGCAGCCAGCAGCTGGGCCGCTAACGTACGCTGACGTCGTCGCCCGGCCTTACGCTCCTCCGGTTTCTGATGCCTACCGGGCCACTGGCACCTTCCATGTGCCGCCGCCGCCACCTTCACGCCCGATGGTCGTCCCTTACTCGGCCGCTGGAGCCCCTGTCGTCAACCCGTGGCGTACATCCGACAACCGGCCAATATGCTATTTCTGCCATTTTCCGGGCCACGTAGCACGATTTTGCCGTCGCAGCCCCCGTTTACCTGACAGTGGCGGCGCCTCAAGCTACAGGCCTGCTCGACTTCCGCGTCAGGACCCATCTAGCCTTCCTCCGGACTGATCTTACAGTCGCCTCCCTTTCGATGCCCGTCGGTCACCTTCCCCACGTCGCCGATCCATTTCCCCGATGGTTCGCCGACCCAGCCCAGCCCGAGAGGAAAACTAACAGTCGCAGTTCCAGAGGCAAGAACTGCGTTTACGTCGAACATTTCAAGGCCTCATTCTAACCCGGCGAACGAAATTGAACTGTCCGTAGACGGCGTCACCGTACACGCGCTTATCGACACCGGAGCCGCCGTTTCTATTATTAGTGAGAAGCTTTGCCGCCATTTGAACAAAGTGACCATTCCCCTTACCTCTCTTTCTCTGCGTACGGCAACCTCGCATCGCATTCAGCCTTCAGCGTCGTGCACAGCACGGGTTGTCATTCGAAACGTTATGTATGTTATAGAATTTGTCATCCTATCTCGGTCGTCACACGACGTTATTCTTGGATGGAACTTCCTATCTCTCAATCAAGCACTTATCGACTGCGCTCGTGCCGAACTTACATTATCAGTGCCGTGCTTCGACCCTGACGACCATTCTTCTCCTAAAGTTGTTGCCGCCTCCGACATCGATATCGCACCTTTCTCCGCCGCTCTGGTTCCTGTGTCATGTAACTCTGCTGCAAACTCATCTGTTCTGTTTACACCGTCGGCCACTTGTGCGCGCCGCCGGAACTTTCTGCTTCCGTTTGCTGTCGTCACTTTTTGCGACGGTTCAGCTGCCCTTTACGTGTGCAATCCGTCCGCCTGCCCATCATCCCTACTCCGCGGCGAGTGCCTGGGTACCGCTGAAGCTTTCGACAGCGTTCTCCCGGCCACCACGTTTGGTGATTCGGCATCACTTCCGATTTGTTCCGTCACTCCTCCGGCCGCGACTGATGCCCCTGTAGACGTCTTCGCTCGTGCCGTCGACGCGGAACTCACACCTGCGCAGCACACAGAAATTATCACGCTCCTCCAACGCTTTCGCTCCTCATTCGACATTGACCAACCATTCTTGGGCCGAGCGTCCGCAGTCGTTCACCGTATCGACACCGGTCCACAAACACCATTGCGCCAGCGTCCGTATCGTGTGTCGGCTGCTGAACGCCGTATCATCGACCAGCACGTTGAAGACATGCTGGAGCGTGGCATCATCCAGCCCTCTAACAGTCCCTGGGCATCTCCGGTTGTCCTCGTTAAAAAAAAAGATGGCTCCATTCGGTTCTGCGTCGACTATCGCCGCCTTAACCGAATAACGCGCAAAGATGTCTATCCTCTGCCGCGCATCGACGATGCCTTGGACTGTCTGCAGGGCGCGGAATTCTTTTCCTCGCTAGATTTGCGCTCCGGGTACTGGCAAGTGCCAATGGCAGAGGCCGATCGTCAAAAGACGGCCTTCGTAACGCCTGATGGGCTATATGAATTTACTGTCATGCCGTTCGGTCTCTGCAACGCGCCTGCCACTTTCGAGCGAATGATGGACACCATTCTTCGAGGGCTGAAGTGGAAAACGTGCCTCTGCTACTTGGATGACATTGTGGTTTTTTCCACCGACTTTGCGTCGCACCTCAACCGCCTCGAGCAAGTACTTGCGTTCCTCTCCACTGCAGGACTGCAACTAAATTTGAAGAAATGCCACTTCGGCGCTCGTACGCTTACTATTCTCGGCCATGTAGTGTCAAAAGACGGTATCCTTCCGGACCCCACAAAACTTAGCGCCGTATCCGAGTTCCCTCAACCAACCACCATGAAAGAGCTTCGCAGCTTCATTGGCCTGTGCTCATATTTCCGACGCTTCATCCGTAACTTCGCCTCTATCATTGCCCCCTTGACGCAGCTTCTTACCGGCAGTTCTGACCTATCAGCCTGGTCCTCGGCATGCGACGACGCATTCCAAGAACTGCGACGCGTTCTCACCTCGCCTCCAGTACTGCGACACTTTGATCCCTCTGCTCCAACTGAGATCCATACGGACGCTAGTGGTGTCGGGCTCGGCGCTGTTCTTGCACAACGCAAGGATGGCTTCGAAGAGTACGTCGTCGCGTATGCCAGCCGCACCCTTACCAAAGCCGAGGCGAACTACTCGGTTACTGAAAAAGAATGTCTGGCCATCATTTGGGCTATCGGCAAATTCCGTCCTTATGTGTACGGGCGTCCATTTGACATCGTGACCGACCATCATGCCCTATGCTGGTTATCTTCTCTAAAAGATCCAACTGGTCGGCTTGCCCGTTGGGCATTGCGCCTACAAGAATACGACATCCGCGTTGTTTATCGCTCAGGCCGAAAGCATTCAGACGCAGACGCTCTATCCCGGTCACCCCTGCCCTCTGGTCCTGTCCGCTCGCCTATTTATACCTGCGGTGCCTTCGCCCTCAACATTTCCGACATGCCATCAGAGCAGCGCAAAGACCCATGGATCTCTTCGCTTATCGACTTCCTGTCCAGCCACTCGCCAGCACCGACCTCTCGGACGCTTCGTCGCCAAGCCACGCACTTCATCATTCGAGATAACCTGCTGTACCGCCGCAACTACAATTCCAGCGGTCGTAAGTGGTTGCTTGTTATACCCCGACACCTCCGCTCCGACATCTGCGCCACGTTCCACGACGACCCACAATGCGGCCACGCTTGTGTATTAAAGACATACTCTCGCCTCCAGCTTCGGTACTACTGGCGCGGTATGTACCGTTTCGTTCGCCAGTATGTCCGGTCATGCCACCTATGCCAACGACGCAAGACGCCACCTCAACATGCCACCGGCCCCTTGCAACCTTTACCATGCCCCGCGCGCGCGTTCGACCGCGTCGGCATTGTCTTATACGGTCCGCTTCCCAACACTCCAAGCGGCAACCGCTGGGTTATTGTTGCTATCGACCACCTCACGCGGTACGCTGAAACTTCAGCCCTAGCATCTGCCACAGCAAAAGACGTCGCCAGTTTTATCCTTCAAAACCTGATTTTACGCCATGGAGCACCTCGCGAATTACTGAGCGCCCGCGGTCGCGTTTTCCTCTCAGACGTCATTGCAGCATTGCTAAAGGAGTGTCGCATCATTCACCGCACTACCACAGCATATCATCCACAAACTAACGGGATGACAGAACGTTTCAACCGCACCCTTGGTGACATGATGGCCATGTATGCTTCATCTGACCACTCGAATTGGGATCGCATTCTACCTTTCGTCACCTACGCCTACAATACCGCCACGCAAAGCACCACTGGGTTTTCCCCTTTCTTTGTCCTTTACGGACACGAACCTTCATGCACTATGGACACTATTCTACCTTACCGGCCAGATGCTTCGGAGTGGACGACTGTTTCTAGAGCGGCTGCTTACGCCGAAGAATGTCGCCAGCTCGCTCGTTCGTTCATATCCCAGGACCAGTGGCGCCAAAAGCTTCGCCACGATTCATCCACTACGGCTACGTGCTTTGCGCCTGGCTCGCTGGTCTGGTTGTGGGTGCCCTCTACTCCTCCAGGCCTTTCCTCCAAGCTGCTCTCCAAGTACCACGGTCCTTATCGGGTACTAAAACAAACATCCGCGGTCAACTACCTCATCGAGCCAACGGAAGCGCCTTCCGACCAGCGTCGTCGGGGCCAGGAAATTGTCCACGTCTCCCGGCTCAAGCAGTGCCATGACCCCCCTGTGTTCCCCTGTCCTTAGGTCGCCAGGATGCCTACTCTTTCGGTGGGGAGTGATTGTACTGAAGGCACTGGGCAGTGGGCATGGTGCTGGTGTGCAGGTGCAAAAGAAGAAGACGACGAGAAGTGCTTGCTTCCGTGTTACGATACAGCGCCGACCTGTTTTAAGCCTAGCGCTACAATCTATAACTAGTGACCCTTCTGCTCGGTGAACACCCCCGTTGCACAACAAATAAATATTTCTTTTTTATCTTTCACGAAGGCGGAACGTCTGGTCCTATGTTCAGCTGCACCTACATAAGCCGGTGTAAACCCGTGCATGCAAAGACGTGTGTATGTAGCATGATACACGGCATTTGAAAGACGCGCCGCGCAACTGGGCTCACGGAAAAGACGCTGTGCAACCAATCTGGTTTTCTAGTTATCTGTGCGGAAACAGCGCAATAAATCGCTCAATTCATGAACCAACCACTCCAGAGGCGTACGCTTCTGCAGTTCATTTCTAGTTATGGTACGTAAACTGTCGATAGAGCTGATTCTCGCGTGAATGCATACGTGGCATAAACGATACTGGTGGGGTGCAAACGAACAAGAATAAATAAAGCGAGGGTGTTGCGCGTTCAGGCAAACGTAGGTGCATAATCTCAGGCTTCTCTCGGCGGTCAGTATTGCATTCGAATGCCTCACCCACAACTTCGTGGCAACTGCGTGTAAGATAGTGAACTCGACAAAGTCCAGTTAGCATCCTTGCCACTTTTTTACAGCGACGCTGTTAAGGGCTACTTTCCCAACTATCGTGTCCGCGTGTAGAAAAAAAATCCCGAAGGTAGTGCAATGCCGCGCCGAACCGCGGCGGAGGTGACGCAGGCATTAAGCACTCCCCATACTTGGGCCGATCCAGAAGGTAATGTAATACCGGGCCGACCCGCGACGGAGGTGAAGCAGGCGTTAAGCACTCCCCATACGATGGCCGATCCCGAAGATAGTGCAATGCCGGGCCGACCCGCGACAGACGTGCAGTTCGCCATTAAGGGGCCCACACACACAGATTCACTGGTCATCCTTCTTCACAGAGTGGAAGGGCACTGAGTTCTTTTTTAACCTCTCGCACTCTCTATTCACTTACCATAAACGAGCTGCGATACTTAGCGCGAGACATGTCAGTACTGCAGCAATGTTTAATTAAAACTAAAGAGCTTAACAGAGCTACAGTTCTGGCATGCTGTGACATGTTAGCGTCGTGATATACGTGTGAAACAAAGAGAGCAATGGGCTGTCTATATAGTCATCGCGACAAAAGCACCAAAGGTATTCGAAGTTCTTTTCAGTACACCGAATGTGTGAGGAACACGAGAAACGAGAAGCCGACATGTCTTGCTTTTTTCCCAAACGCCGCAGCGCTGATGCACGCCGTGGTGTTTGGGAACGTGACGGCCATCATCCAGCGCATGTACGCGCGGCGGTCGCTGTACCAGACCAAGCTGCGGGACCTGAAGGACTTCTTCCGGCTCCATCAGCTCCCCAAGCAGCTGCGGCAGCGCATGATGGACTTCTTCCAGACCACCTGGTCGCTCAACAACGGCATCGACCCGAGCGACGTACTCCGCGAATTCCCCGACGAGCTACTCGGCGACGTGTCCATGCACCTGCACAAGGAGATCCTCTCGCTGCCCATCTTCGAGCCGGCGCCGCAGGGGTGCCTCAAGCTCCTCTCGCGACACGTGCGCAGCAACTTCTGCGCACCCGGCGAGTACCTGGTGCACAAGGGGGACGCCCTCTCCTACATACACCTCGTCTGCAACGGTTCCATGGAGGTGCTCCAGGAGAGCATGGTCGTCGCCATCTTAGGTACGTTCTGCCGGGATATCTTGAAGGGACACTGAGGAGGAGGAGGAGTAAGTTATATTAGTAAACTACACTTCTACAATAGCAATATCTTGAAGGGACACCGAAGAGGAATAGTAAGTTAAATTAGTAAATTACACTTCTGCAAGAGCAAAACGTCCGCGATTGGACAGAGAGCTTCGTAAGCCAGACGCAGAAACGAAGGACGGATGGCGAAGTTCCCGCGCCAGTTAGTCGTGACGTCACAGATTTTGGCGCAGTTTACTCGGGTATGTTTAACTATCTTCCGGCTTGGAAGCACTACACTGCATTCAATATGGAACCAAAGAATCAACCTAGCATTTTTTTTATTACGTTGCCGGCGCAAGTACGGCTCAAGTACGAGAAAGTATTGTCCGTTGTAGTGACGGGTTTAAGAAACAGACAGCACCAGCACCCTGAACACTGCAACTGTGAGTCAAGAAAGCTAACGCTTTATGGGGTGAACTTGTGCGCAGAAAAACAAGTGACGCTAAATGCACAACCACAGCGGCGAGCGGTGCCGTCGATCGTCAAAACTTGCAAGATCCATATGAGTCAAACGCGTCTGCTGTATGTACATGAATCATCGCATGTTACAGCGTAATCGCTGATGCTCTACTAAATAAGTTACAGAATACAGAACGCTGTTAGCGACGCGCATGCAATTTTGTTAGACAAGGTTCGCTTGCTATAGAATAGGCGACCACATTTGAGAAAGTTCCGATACATGAACACGCGTAGTTCTAGCAAACGGTATAGACGGTGAAAAGTGATCAGCGAAAAACACAACCAATCTATACGCGGGTCAGTGTAGTTTGAAATCGATGGCGTTGCACGGACATACCGCCTCTGAAGTATCAGCGCAAAGTTCGAGCCAGAACTGCGTCCTTCATTTTCCCTTGTAATGAACTTTTTCCGTCAGGGGAATTAAAATAGATTTAGGGAAAAATACTTTACCAGTATTAAATAATTCAATGTTTCTCTTTCCATTCCTTTTAGTACTGCACTGCGTCATTAGTTAACATCAGCACCTTTGTACCTTACGTTAAGTGTGCGCGTCACTGCATAGTTCTATAAAGATGGCTGTGCACAACCCGTCGTCGCGGTGATTCGTTCATTGCAATGTTCATTGTGCTTATAATACTGATGTGACAACTAGAGTAGCAAAGATACTTACCAAACTAAACCTGTTTACCAAACACAAGAATGAGTGCCTGAAGTGCTACATAAACTAGAAGAAAGGGGGTTAACTGAGGGGCCCGATTTTTATAATCATATCATAAGAAGCCAACAAACAATGACACCAAGGACAACATAGGGTAAGTTACTTGTGCTTACTAATAGAAATAATTTATCATTTCTTTAATTCAATTATTAAGTACACTTAATTTCCCCTATGTTGTCCTTGGTGTCATTCTCTGTTGGCTTCTTATGATATGAAGGGCTACATGTCTGATACAGTGTAGCAACCAAACTGGAACCCATTTTAGTACGTCTTGGATATATTTTATGCCTCTTACATAACGCCTGCTTCGCTGCTTTCCTGCGTACCAATCTGACTTTGATCTTCATTGTGTGTGTGGGTCTTTTTTTTTTTTGCATACGCCCAAGCCACACTCTGAAGTATGTCAGCGTCTTCCTACGCGTGTGCCGCATCTGTATATTAACGAGCGACTGTCTCCACATTGTAGGGTAGCCAACCGTGCTCAGTCCTCAGTCGTTCGTAAGGGTTCGCTGTTGTTTTTACATGAAATTGCATGCTGTGTTGCGCAGGCAAGGGGGACCTTGTGGGCAGCGACATTTCATTGACGGCCGGTACGGAGACCGTCATGAAGTCAAGCAGCGACGTCAAGGCCCTGACCTACTGCGACCTCAAGTGCCTTTTCATCCCGGGCCTGCTCGAAGTGCTCAAGCTATACCCGGAGTTCGCGGAAAGCTTCTGCCACGACATCGTGCACGACCTCACCTACAACCTGAGGGAAGGCTACGAGAACGAGGTAAGCCACCTCGCTGCTTCTCCTCCTATATATTGCCTTTCACGTAAGAGTAATATGAGTTCCCGATTAGTATTCCAGAATTTCCTTCCTTTCATTGACTCCCGTATGGAGAGGAAGTGGATGCCACGCTCCCTCTCTTCGAGTATTACGATTAAAACTCCCTGGAACAATAGTACTGATTCCAGAAACGCTCATGTCCTTTAACGAAATGCGGTATTCTATTGGGTCAGGGAGAAGAGGTGACTCGCGCCTTTCAGCGTCTTTTTCTTTCTCACAGAGGCAATCTTGAGGGTAACACGCAAGAACGAGCTACTGCAGAGCTCTGGAACAATGAGGAGAAAGACACTGTATTCACTTTGCATGTCAAAGGAAATGGACTTGCTGTCGATGTGATTTTCGCGCTTTTCCTTTTTGCGTGTCACAAAAGCTTCATGAGTAGGAGCAGCAGAGTTATCATCCTAAAGCGGGTCGTGTATTTTGTACTTCAATAAAAGAATTACACATATTACTTGCTTGCTTTTTGCACAACATGGACACTTGCCCCTGATTTATTCATTGAGTTTCCCTGTCCCTAAGCGATTCATAAGGATGTGCTGACAGAATACTTTAGCGTACATTACTACATACGCCCGTGATTAAGTGAACACGAACCACGAGCCCACCAAGAAATCTCAATTTATTCGTAATTGAGACGCACAAGCCGCAATTCACGAGTGCCTTGGAAAGTTCGCAATGCCAAGTTTGGACTGTACTCTCGCCAACTTAAAGCTGCATTCATAGGTGGAGAAGAAAATCAGTTTTATCGTAAAATTCTTGGCCATATTGCCCAGGAAAGTACGTTACACAGAGTGTGTGACCAACGGATGAAGAACTATAGCACAAGACAGGACCAGTTCTGTGTTCTCGTTCTCCATATGTGCTCATGCGTTCTGTGTAACATACGTGATTATGTCCTGAAGCAAGATCGCGGCTATGAGAGCCGCCGGTAGCGGAGGGCTCCCGACTAATATTGGCGACCTGGTAATCTTTAATAACGTGAGTCTAATGAAAATGTTAGTGCTTTTCGCATTCCATTTCCATTGAATGCGGTCGCTCCGGTCGCGATGGAAACCCTCGGCATCGTGCTCACCAATAGTACTCGTCTTGCACCCGCAAAGCCACCACGTTGTGTGCAATACATGCTTCTTAGCATGCCTTCTCTCGTCTTACTTGGCGTAGGCCAGACGCTCTAGATATGTGTTGACCCTCTAATGCCCAGCTCATTATTTATGTGTGGCTTAGTTCGATAGCTGCGAATTCTTGCTCAAGCACGGGAAATGTAACTCTTAACCTATAGCGGTGTTTTTCACACGCCGAAATAAGTTTCAGTTGTGCTTAGTTTAGAAACCCGAGTCGTCTAATTATTTAATTGCTGTACCATTTAAGTTCGCGCTCAACTAAGAATCCACTGCGGGTTTGTTTTTTTTTACAAATAAAAATGAGTAAGTTGCGTTAATCTTCCTTGGCGCACAGCTGTGTTCGAACATCACAGGTGTATAAAGTGCACATTTGTATACTGTTTCTGCAATTGGTACTACGCATGAACGGATCGCTTCATACAACACCCTCGTTACTTATACAGAGCCTCACGCTAGGTTTATCGCCAGCGAAACGTCTTCGGCATCCTCTTAAAAAAGAAAAGAGAGAATGTTCCTCTACTTCTCGACGCAGGCGGAAGAAACGAACGGCGTGTGCTCGCTAACCCTGCCGTCGATATCGGAGGACGACGAGGAGACGGGCAGCGACGAGACGGCGCCGGGCTCTCCGGTGTCCAACGGCCAGGAGGCCGGCGCCAAGCTCAAGGAGGACTCGTGGGAGCCGCCCGCGACCACCGTGCCCGGACGCACGCCTGCGCCGCCGGCGCCTCCGGTGCCCGCGGCCGGCCGCACCGAAGCTGCGCCCTTCGCCCGGCGCACCTCGGCCCTCGGCTCGCCCTTCCGGACGCCCACGTCCGTGGCCATGGAAAAGCTGCGACCCGTCGCCACATTGCCGCATCTAGGTTCGTATCACAGCGACAAGAGAGAGAGAGGGAAGGGAAGACGGAAAGGCAGGGAGATTAACCAGACTGAGTCCAGTTTGCTACCCTACACGTGGGGAGGGGAATGGGGAGTGAAAGAGGAAGAGAGAGAACCTAGTGTAGGATGTCTATAGTCGGGCACTCAAGTCTGTTGACCTCAGGTAGCGAAAAAGCGCTCTAACTGCTTTCTGGGCCAATGAACTGTGAGGCCAGGCTCCCAAGATCTTCGCTTCCGTAAATGGCCTGTCATCCAGTCTATTTAAGGCACACTGGAGAGTCTCACGTTGATTATCGAAGCGAGAACAGAGGCACAGAAGGTGACTGATGGTCTCTTCACACTTGCACTTAGCGCACATTGGTGAATCCGCCATTCCAATACGATAACTGTAGGAGTTGGTGAATGCTACTCCTACCCACAGCCGACACAGCAGTGTTGCGTCGGCGATAAGAACTTTATTAGTGTCTTGAGGAACTTGAATGGGGGGCACCAAAGGCTCCCCAATCAAGTTGGTGGCTCCACCCACGACGGGACAGGGAGGTGGTGACTCTCCGCGATGTCGCGGGCCCTCTGGACGGCCTGTAGTAGGTTGGTGAAATCCGAGCAAGGCGTCCCACTTGGATTTGTATTTAAGGTCGAAGCCCGCGTTGTACGGGCACAGCCGGAGCATGTGGTCGAAAGAGCAGCATGCGTGACCCCATTTGGAGCACGACTGCGGGAAGTTGGGGCCTATCCAACTAAGCGCTCTGAGGGTGAGGTAGGCTCTCGTCTGTAGAAGACTGAAAGTAACGGCCTGATCCCTGTTCAGTTTCGGGCTGGGGGGGAAGGAATTTCCTCCTGCTGTGTCTTTAATGCGGTGTAATTTCGTGAAAGGTGTTTATTAGTTTTCATACACTCAATAGCCCGAAGGCTTTACATTTAGAAGGAACACCAACAGATATGAATATTAGCGGCTGTCTGACATTCTTAGACTTAGATGGATTAGGCGGAGTTAGTGGTGGCTGATGACCACGTCGGTGGGCTAGTACCATCTTATGCGACAGTATTGGCTTGTTGCTTCCGCCGGGTAGCTTGTAAATTCTTCTGTCGCTTGTAACGATTTTGAGGTCTTCCTTGCGTTGGCAGATATCTGTTTTTTTCCGCAAAATGGTCGTCTTCATTACCATCATCGTATTTTATTATGCCGTCAGGACGAAGGCCTTCCCAGGTCGTGCGACAGTCATCGTCATCATATGCCTGCAAATTTGCCAATGTCACCGCACACCACCCGATACCCTTCCTTCCTCACCTGCGTTTATTTTCCCTTTTCACCCATCCTGTTATTAGTTTTTATCTCCTCTTCGCATTGCACAACTATCCCGAGTCCCACATCTTCATCTTAATCTCAACTAAAATGTCAGCTACACCCGCTTGCTAGAGTCCACACTGAACTCTTCCGGCCACTTAAACTTACACCAGCAAAAGATGGTCACAGGTACATTTCAAATGATTTATTCATTGAATAAGTGATTAACTTAATAATTGGTTATTTAATAAAACGCGAAGCCTTCTTTTTTATTGAAATGAAAATAAAGGAAAGAGACGATAGTCCCCTTATAATGGTGACGGCTACTCCTTTTCGCATAGCGTAAACAACAATATCAAAAGTAAATCTAAGAAAATGAAAAGGAACCACATAATAGGGTAAGAAATCCAGTCATATACACCCATGAACATATCCCTATAAAAGTCAAATGCAAGTTGCAGCACGATGAGTTTGTAAACAAAGTCACAAATACGCAAGCGGCTGTGATGTAGGCTGAGATGAACATATAAACAGATGAGGAGTTAAAGTCAAAATAATGCACGCACAGAATACAAAAAAAGTATAATACGCAACATCATCTGTGTTGCATACTGTGTCGGCGCTGCACAAATTATCACTCGTCCGTTGATGCGTGTGCCCGTCTCCCACTCGCAGGCCGCTCCGTGGAGCTGTTCGAGCTTCGCGACGAGATGGAGCAGCTCCGGGGCAGCGTGGAGCGGCTCGACGCGCAGCTCAAGAGCGTCTCCCAAGACGTGGGCGGCCTGACGCAGGAGCTGCGCGCCAGCGCCCGTCTCCTTCAGCAGCTGTGCAGCGGGTGCGCACAGCTGGCGACGCGGTCGCCCGGCACGCCGCCCGGAGGCGTCAAGCTGCCGCCGACGCAGCAACAGCAGCAGCAGCAGCAGCATCAGACGCCGCTGGGGTCACCCAACGGCCTGCTGCAGAGCCCGCCGCCGTTCGGCTCGACGACGCCGCAGTCTCAGCTGCGCGTGTCGCATCAGGGCTCCCAGACGGACTGCAGCCTTCTGGAAGAGATGCTCATCAAGATGGCCGACTCGGGCTCGCCTCCCCCGAACTCGGGCTACTCCTCGGGCTCGTCCAACGAGGAGAGGGTCAAGTTCATCATCGGGCATCCGTCGCCGCGCCGCTGCATCGCTTCGTCGTCAGAGGACAGTGCCCTGCTCAGTGTGTCCAGGGACCACCTCGTGCCGTCGGCCACTCTGTCCTCGCGCTCTTGGCAAGTGTCCACCGAGTTCTCGGAGGTGCCGGCGTCGCCCGGGAGGTCCGACCACGTCATCGATGTGGAAGAATCCCTGCGCCGGAGGCTCTCGACGGAACTGTAACCAGTGTATGCGATCGCACAGCTGTCCTTCGCCACCCGTCCAGCTCTAGTCAGTGAGGAACCGCGCCTTCGTGGCGGCCCCGACAGCTCGCGCGGACCCTCTCTCAGACGAGTCTGACTGGCTTGTATTGTTTCTCGAGAGATTCTGTCGGGGAAACAATCAACCGGACCACACTCGAAGAAGATCTCAGCGCTGCATAGCGCAGGACCTGTAGCACCCTTGTGGGCTGCGGTATAACTTTTTTTAGTAAGCGGCGTTGCTTTAACCTTAGATGCAGACCACGCGCCTTGCGCTTCGTTCCAGTTCCAGCAAGAGAAAAGAGTGCGACATCGCACGAGTTTCATGGCATCGCGGAGTTTTCGCGACGTTCAGCCCCGCCGCACTTGCTAGTACCAGGCCAACAGCTCATCTCCAAGAGCATCACTGCTGCTTCCCGCAAGAGACCAAAGCGATGCTATTGCGCATTTGCAATTAGTTGCTCGGCGCCACCAAAACTTTCACTGACATGACGTCTTCTGTCTTCATTTTTTATCATTGCAACATTGCTGGTACAGCTCAGGCACGCCGAAGTAGGGTGCGCCGATGCGCAGTCTCTGTTCTGTGCTGCAGCCAGCGAAGGCGCTTCACCCTCGTTCCAGTATTAACAGCGCACTTGCTCATTTCGTCGCACGGCGAACAACTGCGTCACGATCGCGATGGCAAGACCGGAGCGCCTAGGCCCCTCAAGTCCCCGCGGTGACTTCAGTGTTCGTGTGTGCTCTGTGCGTCTCAAGAGCGGCCGACCCCTCCGCAGGGAACTCCTCGAACGCTTGCTTTGCTTTACGCTGCGATCAAGGCTGCTTCCGTCGCTGACTTTTCTGCGTAGAGCATCGCACCCACGCTGCGCTTCGGGCTGCGTAGGGCACGGGCCCCGTGTTCGAGGTCCTCGCCTGCCTGCGCCTACGCTGTGTAGACTGCTGCGAACTTCCCCGCTCCATGCATGGCCCTGCTGTAAATAACCTCAACAGAGTTGCAGAGGGAAGGAGATATTGGACACAAGTGACTTCCACGGACTTGCCTACTTCGTTCTATTCACCCTGTGTCTGTCGTAGCAGCAGGTTTCCAGTCTTCTTTCGCATATGCAGCTGAGCGAAATTATCGGGTAAGCCGGCATGTAACGCTGGCAGTCAGCAATATACTGGGTCGGTCACAGAAGAAGCGTCGTTTTTTGTAATATGCAAATCAAGTGCTCTTTTTTTTTTCTTCCCTCCTTTTGTGCTACGCTCGTGTGTTTTTGCAAATACCTGCTGTTGTACCCGCTTTCTTTGACATCGTCACGTTTGGCACACATGGCTTGACAATTTTTTTTTCAGTAATCATATCTGTAAAACGAAGGTTTGACGACACCCCCGGACTGTTAGGTGGCTGTATTTAAGTAGCAATGACAATGCGGCAACAAAACGCGGAAACGGCGCCAATATAAAAAAATGGTGAATAGAATGAAGAGTTTTTGCTTTCCGACGTGGCACCTTTGTTGGTACTTGGTTTCTGACCTCAGAAATATCGTTTATACCAACAAAGCAGAATTGAAAGTGGTCGCACACATGAACATACATTTCACAATTGAACCGAACAGCCCGTGATGTCTGAAAACGGCTAAGCTCAAAGAAGCAGTAGTTCAGCAATTCGTCCAGAATTTCCCGCTAGTACTGCCAGCCGCTGCAAATATTGAGGAAAACTTCAGATTCCCCCATAATCTTAGCGAAGAACCTTTGGCCCACTACGCACGTCATATCTTGAGCGCGGTAGATGATTACACATAACACGTGCTGTTAATTAGACCATACGACGCACCACCGGACCTAGTTGCGATGATGGACTCTGATGAGGATAGCTGAAGAAAGCGTGATCACTGAAAATGAGTATCTCCTGGATATTCGAAATGTTGCCCATCGAAAAGAATTCACTGAACGAAAAGGGATAAGTCGCAGTGTATGTGGGCAAAGCATTCAATAATAGATTTCAAAGCAATGTCTCACGCAACATCTGCTTCGTGTCTATGCTTGCGTGTACGACCTATGTTTCTAAAGTGCCCAGGGCATCGTCCATTACCATGAACACTAACATGTAGTTCCAACGTGAATATGCAAACGTATATGTTCCAGCGCAAAATAACAAAAGTGAATTCTTCCTCCTAATGCTTGCGGTACGGAGCCATCATGTCACGAATTTCAAAATACATCCAACAGAAACGCGGGATATCTGAATGAGAATGCGCCTCTGAACTTCAGAAATCTAATAACCGAACACCTCACATCTATTACTACATCTTCCCATATCACTAATTCCTCGAGCATGTGTTATTCTTCGGTCACTTTCAAACTGTACTCCGCCTGTTTACACAACAAAAGGCACATTCCTCTAGCAGTTCCTTTTGTTTTCAATGTGTACGTTTAAAGGTTCTAACTTCGATATGTTTCCCAATATAGAACATTTAGGTGGATGCACAGATGGAATAGTGTTATTTTGCCCTCACGGTTACGGTTCCCTCATTGTCATAACCTCACGGTTATGAAAATGAACTATTCGCTGTTTACGTATTAGGTATTATGTTCATAACGCAGGAGTACACAACGGCGTTTCTCACAATGCTGACTAGCTAGTACCGCATTGTTTATGATACAAGGTGCAATATAATACAAGATTTAGAATTTGTTTCTTGCAATGAAAGGAATGCTCGCTTATTCACACGAATTCTGCCCAATCAGAGACATCAAGATATATTATTTTGAGACATCAAAGCAACAAACTGCAAAACAACGAGCACTAAGCTTTCTTTAATTCCACTCACTCACTTCCCTCCCTTCTCCTCTCCCTTCCCCTCGCCCCGCTTTCCAACCCTGTTCTCTTTCATGTTCACTCTAACAACATACTTTTATATGGTGGAACAATGTGTGAGTTAACCAATTCAGACCTATCGTCACTACATGGAATAAAATTTTACCTTCGGTTGCTCCGCGATGCAGGTCGTCGTGTTTTGCAGAACATGTAGCTGCCAGATGACGTTTCGTAATCGAAGAAGCGGAACTTAAATTTATATTGCACTTAAGAGGGAAGGTTCAGCTCGGTTGCTCCTATCAAAATGCATGTGAAAGGAGAATTCGTTTTTCTCGACAACCACTGCTACACATTTGACGAGGTGTGTTGCATTTGAAACAAAACTTAAAATCTAGTGACTGTTGGTTTCGAATTTTCGTTTTAGGACGTCAATTTGTTATAAGAAATTCGCGAAAACTGCAAATTCTTAAAAAATAATGTTATCAAGTTTACAACTCTAATTCAGCAATGAATAATGATATAACAATTCTGTTAATTGCATCTAGTAGTACATCTAAAGCGGACAAAATTGATGTGTTACACATGAATACCAAAAAAGTTTAGTAATATGGAAATACAGCTTTTGCACAGCCCTTGTACATAACGTCACAAATTCAAGTAAGACATAAAAGGACATATCTCATTGGTCCGCTTTGAATGGTCTAATGGATGCCGTTTACAGAATTGGTATATCTGTTCTTCATGCAGAGCTATTAGTTTGCAATTGTCGTGCTTCTGTTTCTTTTTTTCGAACTTTCAAATTTTTGCAAACTTCTTTAGCCAAATTCCGGCCCTAAATCAAATTCCGCTTCCAACGGGCACCAGAATTTAGCTTTCTCTCTCAAATGCAACAAATTCCATTTAAATCAGTCCGGGTGTTATCTCAGAAAAACGTTTTTTGCGTTTTACATGTACTTGAATAGGCCGCGTCAGAGTTAGGCCCGAGCTAAGGCTTCCTCTTAAGTACTGTTTTGTAGTTTGTATTCAGGAATCTGCATTATTTAGCATTACGACTTCACGAGCGCGCTCATGCTAGCCGCGATGGCAAATTGCAGGGTTGCCTCTGTGGGTATACGGCAAGCGAAAGTAGATTTTGTTTGCCATCATTGCTTCTCAACAGATCGTACAGGACTAACTACACAGACTCTTCACGATACAGTACATACGAGCAACAACAAAACCATACATAACTCACGTAGTCAATCATGATTGCAATGCACCATTCCACTTCGCCACAGTGAATCTTCAAACCTAAGTTATCCTTGGTTACACCTTTACAACCTCGGTTACGCCTTTAGAAATATAGTACATCAAACGTTTTCTCGCAGATAGTCACAACATTTGATGAAGCAGCTGGTGTCTGACCTTCATTTCGGATCTCAAAAAGTTAAAAAAAAACTCATAATAAACAACACAGTCGTTGTCCTTCATACAATGCCACGCACTGTCTTCAAAACGGGCATTCCTGTTCAGATGTAAAATGCTGTATTTGCGCTTGGTTCACTTTGGCGAGAGAGATGTATTCCTTAATGACAAGAAACATCACGCAGCACGGAATCGTGTCTGTAAACGAATGTACCTCGTTAATAGCGGCAGCACATACCACCGTGGTGCACTGATAGACAATCAACCTTGAACGCGAGGTGGTATAAAAAAAATCATTTCAAAATAAAGTAAATGCTCAGCACGCGAGAGACTGACGACATTAAATAAGTTCTGTCCGGTCGCTTTGCTTCTTTAATTAAACTGAAGAGAGCTTTAGCTTAGCAGTATCTTGGACCACACGAAAAGAAATATATAGTGCGTTGCAAAAGTTTCAAAGCTACTGCACGGGTAGCGAAAGCAACCGATTTCGACTCAAAGCTCATAGAGTGAAGAAAATGGCGTTCTTCATATACCTATTTGCTTTACTTCCGTTTTTATTCCATAGACAGTCAGTAAGCATAATATGAGATACAAGGTCATAAATATCATGTAAGTGCGCAAACTGCATATAAACAGTCTGTGGCACTACGCTTTTAATAAGGTATTGTACACAGGATGTATATAAGGTGCCTTGGAGTCTGGATGCATTGTGCATCAAACAAAAGTATTTCCACAAGAAGAATAAAGCGCCTTTAAAAATAGCGATAGGCAAAGTTTGCTTGTGTGAGTGGACAGCTCCAGTCCCGTACGTAGTGGGCTCGAAACTTTCGGCAAACACTGCACGTGATAAGAAATGAAGGGCTGGCCTTTTCAGATCATCGGGCCTCTTGTTGACGTCACAAATCCAGGTCGATCTCAGACGCGGTTATTTAACTAGCTTTGTCATGGTAGGCAAATGATAACCATACTAAACTCGCCGACTACTTTTCGTGGCTATGTAGGGAAACCTACGGAAAAAATTAAATTGTGGAGATTTACGTGCCAAAACCACTTTCTGATTACGAGGCACGCCATAGTGGAGGACTCCGGAAATTTCGACCACCTGGGGTTCTTTGACGTGCACCTAAATCTAAGTACATGGGTTTTTTCGCATTTCGCCCCCATCGAAACCTACGGAGGCAAAGCGCTCACAAGTGATGAAAGCGCTTCTGAAAAGAGCCCCGCGTTTTTAATTCATGTTAGTTTACGGTGGGGAAGAAAAAACATAAGCACCTTATTAGTAACCGCTAGACAAGACAGAAGACACCACTTAGTGTAAAGGTTTACTTATTTTGCGGCTTTTCCCTGCCGCGCCTGGGGATACGCAAAACCATCGCACGCGTAAGCTACGTCGATTCGACGTCTGTTCCGAGCAACCAGAAGCACTGTAAACGTTGCCGGACTACTTGGTGCGGTAACACATGTGCAGCAGCCACGCACCTGTAGCTTCCCCTTCATAGCCACAGAAAGTTGTCCGCGAGTTTAGCGGCTTCTAAACGCAGAACATGAAACAGAACGTGAGTCAACTCGCAGTGCAGCTTTCGCAGATACGTTGGCGCCTAAACAGCCATGCGCTTTGAGTTTACTAGCAACATTTCAGTGTTTGTTTTGTTCCCTGGGAGCTGCAATTTTCCCGACATGTGCATCAACACTGTGACGACTTGATCGAAACAGACTTCTGCTAAAGGAATACAACATTCTTCCACTTTTCCCCTCCACGCCTTCTATTCACACCTCCTACTCTAAGGTTGACGGCAAACATATTATGCGCAGCTTGTTCTCAAAACCGCTATCCTTATCCCTGTGCATTCTGATCGCTTCAACTTAGATGAAACTACTTTTCCCTTTTGCCGAAGACGATACAACACGGTGTAGTGTCATGCGCAGATGCACAGCTTGGTAAAGTGCTTGTGACAGTGTGCGTAAGGGTAGGCAAGTAGCTGCTATGAAGTCATGTATTTTCCTGAAGATAGTGTCTTTCCTATCTGCACTTGCGCCGTATCTCGGCGGTTTCAGGTGCAACGTACAATAAAGCAAAACCCCCGGAGTAACCTCTCGCGAACGAGAAGCTACCGAATGAATTTGGATTCTTGAAACATAGAATGCGCTTTCTGTCTACGTGCAGTCGCGGTCATGGCCTTTCTTTCGGCAAAGCTTAGTACCTCGTTAATGATCTTTACAATGTGCGTGAAAGTGTGAGGCCGCCTTGTCGAATACGTGACGTGCGCGAGGTGTGCAACGCGTCTCAACAACGGTGCACGGTCAGTGACACCCGCAATAAAACGTTGTTCGGTTTTCAAGCTCAGCTACAAGCCTCACTGTAGAGCTCTCCTGAGACGACCCTAAACGATGTCATTAGGCGACATGTGGTGTGATACAAAGAGATGTGTAAAAAGAAACCTGTATACTTAAGCGCACGCTGACGGAGTACGTACAGAGACACATATACATGCTATATCTGATACGAGTGGCAAGAGTTGAAGACCTGCGTGCCTACATGTTGGAAAGTGTTGGAATGCTGCAAGTGCTGTGCGTGATTGTCATGACAAAACGTGAAATGTTCTTGCTTATACTCATGCTTTTCGCTTGGTCACGATTTCACAACCTGTCCGACGTTTTATCTCTAGATCTTTATTTTCAACAACCGTCCTATCATACCTTCTTTCCCTCTGTACATAGACCGTCCGTTTTTCCTCGTCACTTATGTACAACTCTAAAGATATCCATACAGCCCTCACGATGCACGTTCGAGAGCACATTTTCTTTTATTTTATTTTTTTCTCTTGACTATTCCATTTTGTGTTACCGTTTCCTCTTTGTTCTTCTCCTTCTTCATCCTACTCTTTCATGACGAACGAGCGGCGCGGGAGGAGCACCACATTGCAGAGGATTTGTACGCGTCGGTTTATCTTGCGAATAAAACGTTCGACAAACTGCTGTGCTTTCTTGTCGGCCGTCTCTTGCCATTTGGTGTGCTTCCATGTGCGCGTGCGTGCTTCCATGTGCGCGTGCGTGCGTGCGTGCGTGCGTGCGTGCGTGCGTGCGTGCGTGCGTGCGTGCGTGCGTGCGTGCATACGTGAGTGAGTGAGTGAGTGAGTGAGTGAGTGAGTGAGTGAGTGAGTGAGTGAGTGAGTGAGTGAGTGAGTGAGTGAGTGAGTGAGTGAGTGAGTGAGTGAGTGAGTGAGTGAGTGAGTGAGTGAGTGAGTGAGAGAGTGAGCGAGCGAGCAGTGAGTGAATGGCGAGTGAGTGAGTGAGCAATTAGTGAATAATGATTGAGTAAGTGAGTGAGAAGTGAGTGAGCAGTGAGTGAGTGAATAGCCAGCATGACTACTGAAGACTCAGTCGAAACGTCAGCAGTCATGCAGGCATTAAGGAATCGGGTGTAGACGTCCGTATGTAAAAATACTGAAAGATATCTATAGCGGCTCCGCAGCCACCGTAGTCCTCCATAAAGAAAGCAACAAAATTCCAGTAAAGAAGGGCGTCAGGCAGAGAGATACGATCTCTTCAATGCTATTCACAGCGTGTTTACAGGAGGCGTTCAGAGACCTGGATTGGGAAGAATTGGGGATAAGACTTAATAGAGAATACCTTAGTAACTTGCGATTCGCTGATGATATTGACTTGCTTAGTAACTCAGGGGACAAATTGCAATGCATGCTCACTGACCTGGATAGGCAAAGCAGAAGGGCAGCAGAAAAATTAATCTGCAGAAAACTAAAGTAATGTTTAACAGTCTCGGAAGAGAACAGCAGTTTACGATAGGTAGCGAGGCACTGGAAGTGGTAAGGGAATACATCTACTTAGGGCTGGTAGTAACCGCGGATCCGGATCATGAGAGTGAAATAATCAGAAGAATAAGAATGGGCTGGGGTGCATTTTGGTAGGCATTCTCAGATGATGAACAGCAGGTTGCCATTATCCCTCAAGAGAAAAGTGCATAACAGTTGTGTCTTACCAGTACTCACCTACGGGACAGAAACCTGGAGGCTTACGAAACTGCTTCTACTTAAATTGAGAACGACGCAACAAGCTATGGAAAGAAGAATGATGGGTGTAAGGTTAGGGGGATAACAAGAGAGCAGATTGGGTGAGGGAACAAACGCGAGTTAATGACACCTTAGTTCAAATCAAGAAAAAGAAATAGGCATGGGCAATGCATGTAATGTGGAGGGAAGATAACCGGTGGTCATTAAGGGTTGCGGACTGGATTCCAAGAGAAGAGAAGCGTAGCAGGGGGCTGCAGAAAGTTAGGTGGCCGGGTGAGATTAAGAAGTTTGCAGAGACATGGCCACCACAATTAGCATATAACCGGGGTAGTTGGAGAAGTATGGGAGAGGCCTTTGCCCTACAGTGGGCGTGGCCAGGCTGATTATTATTATTATTATTATTATTATTATTATTATTATTATTATTATTATTATTATTATTATTATTATTATTATTATTATTATTAATAGCAAGTGACTGAGTGAGCGAGCAGTGAGTGAATAGCGAATGAGTGAGCAGTTAGTGAGTTCGTAAGTGAGTGAGTGAGTGAGTGAGTGAGTGAGTGAGTGAGTGAGTGAGTGAGTGAGTGAGTGAGTGAGTGAGTGAGTGAGTGAGTGAGTGAGTGAGTGAGTGAGTGAGTGAGAGTGAGTGAGTGAGTGAGTGAGTGAGTGAGTGAGTGAGTGAGTGAGTGAGTGAGTGAGTGAGTGAGTGAGTGAGTGAGAGAGAGTGAGTGAGTGAGTGAGTGAGTGAGTGAGTGAGTGAGTGAGTGAGTGAGTGAGTGAGTGAGTGAGTGAGTGAGTGAGTGAGTGAGTGAGTGAGTGAGTGAGTGAGTGAGTGAGTGAGTGAGTGAGTGAGTGAGTGAGTGAGTGAGTGAGTGAGTGAGTGAGTGAGTGAATTAGTAGACGGGGAACAAACCTTACGCTCAGCCAAAGGTTCAAAGCAATATCGTACATTTTTTTCAAAGAAGTAACAATTAAAAAATCGACCGAGGTTCTAGTTTCGCTATCGACTGGAACATCTCACGGAAATATATTTTTGCATTAAACGAAAAAACGTTTAACAGGGAGGAAAAATATTGGAAATTAAAGCAAACTCCTTGAAGGCTGTGTTCGATCGACGGTCTCGCGGCCATACGGCGGCGAATTCAAAGGAAATTTGTTTTTCTTTCTCAAACTCAGATTGAAGTTGTACGCCATAGTTCCACAATAAACAAGCGAAATAAAAGTTGTCGACGTCCTAAACTTACGTGGGTTTACGGTAAACTTATATCCGATGAACAGCTGACGCTGTAAGCGAACTGAGACAGCATAATTCATGGATTTGAGATCTAAGTGCTGGGGGGAGGAGGGGGCGTTTGGACCACCCTGCATATTTAGCCAGCGACTGTTTGGAAAGAGAATTACGAACCTGGACTTCTCGGCTTCAAAGGTTCAGATTGCTTTCGCTATTAATTAAACGTCTGAACAAATGTGTACTGAAAAAAAAACGATTATTCGAAGGTTGCAAACAGGCCAAACTTTGTCATCAACAACTGTTACCTTCTTTTTGCACAGAAACCGAAACACCCAGGCCTCGCATGTGCCTAGTAAATGATGGAGCGCTTGCGAAATTACTGGCTGGGAACTAATATCCTTCGATGAGCCGCGGCATTCACATTGAGTTGCCACGCCAAACTGGTTGCTACGGCAACCATTTCCTTGTGCTTCTACCAGCACCACTTTTTTACAGCAAGAAAACTTCCAAGCGCAAAGCGAACACGCTTTTCTTTTTTCAGCGGTTTGACGTGCGAAACTTTTCCCCGCAGCTCTACAGCTATGAGGAGAAGAAAGGACAGCAGGAATGACAATGCGGAGAAAACCCAAATTAAAGATTTCTTTCCGCTTCAAGACTAACCAGGCTTTTTTCCTTAAGCGGCAGCAAGCAAAGTGTGCGCATCGAGATAAGAACAAACGTGCATGTCGTTCGTTAATGCTGCTGACAGATTGTGGCTTAAATAAGTGTCAATTTATCTATTTATCTATTTATCTATATTTTTAGTTAGTTAGTTAGTTAGTTAGTTAGTTAGTTAGTTAGTTAGTTAGTTAGTTAGTTAGTTAGTTAGTTAGTTAGTTAGTTAGTTAGTTAGTTAGTTAGTTAGTTAGTTAGTTAGTTAGTTAGTTAGTTAGTTAGTTAGTTAGTTAGTTAGTTAGTTAGTTAGTTAGTTAGTTAGTTAGTTAGTTAGTTAGTTAGTTAGTTAGTTAGTTAGTTAGTTAGTTAGTTAGTTAGTTAGTTAGTTAGTTAGTTAGTTAGTTTAGGCGGACAATGAAGAACTGGGGCTTTCAGCGCAGCTTCGTGGAGGGCTCCGAATTATTGAGATCCCTTTGGAGTTCTCCAGCGTGCATTTAAATCTGACTACACGAGCGTTTCTACGCGATGGCATCAGAAGTGCCAAAGTAGGGAAAGAAATACTGTATACGGTTTAAGTGTGGGAAGCCGGTCACATGGTAGAGGTGCACAGATTATGTGAGAACATAGAAGAGCATATTCAGTATATTTATATACGTGGAAGCTTCACTCGCGAAGAAAAGGCGCAAACCAGTAACGCTTGTGCATCACACATAAAAAAAAGAAATGAGATGTGGGGCTCTTTGGTTATTCTCTACTTCAAAATGATGTGGCGCCACCATGTGGATAGAGAGGCGCACGGGTGTGAGAGAGAGTGTCAGCCACGTACTACTACTAGGACTACTATGCGACATACGCACGGCAAAAACATGCTTCCATATATGTAACAACAAATGTAACACATGCAAAAACACACGTGCACACCACACATACAAAACGCAAAGGATAATCTCGTATATCCACCCTTGTTTAACATTTAATAGTGATTTAAAGTGTTGGCAAATCAGTGGAACCGCCAGAGTCCAGAGATTTGACCGCGCATCAGAGACAATGGAGCGTTCAATGCACAGAAAAAGATTACACCAGCAAGACGTCGAGTGTTCAGTCAATTACTACGATTGTGGAACCGAAGAACGCATGCAAAAAGTCAGTATGGGATAACTTATGGCATGGAACATTGCTCGTGTGCAGTAAAAAGGGGACAGAAGAAGTAGGAGGTGAGACAAAAGAGTACACCTTGTGAATTTTCTGCTGTGGCCATGCGGCAATTTATCATTTTCCCTCGATCAAATTAACCTTTAACGTCTTATCGGCTTGCGCCACCTCGTTCTTGGCCTCTGTCCAATAACACGGCCGCTGGATGCCAGTAATGTGTCACGCAGTTTCACTGGCTACGTACCAAACTATCTGACAACAGCGCAACATTTTCGACGAGAAAGAAGACGAGCAAGAATTGCTATGGCATCGCCAGCGGCTGCTCTAAGGTGAACCTTGGCCGTGAAGTCAAAGACGTGAAGAGGACAACTTTGACAGCCTCGGTTTCCGCCCAGTGTGGGCCAGCGTGAATGGGCGAGGAGTCCGGATCGCCGTACGCTGGTGTTTACCTCATCCCAGTCGGCGTCGCGGTCACCTGGCTGGCGTTCTTGCACCTTTACTCAAAAGCGTCGCGTCGCGCTAAAGAGGACATACTCAAGGTGCGTACCCCAGTGTGTGTGTGTGTGTTACTGTTTTCGCTAAGCCAATCTTCAATGCGATTACGATTTTAAATCCTAAGCAGTCTTTGGCGAGCTCTCCAGCCCTGCCACGTGAGAAGTGTAATGCCTTGCATCTGCACAAAAATGCGTGATTTGTAAAGAGTTTTAATTGTTGTGTGCAAATGTAGATGATTCGGAGCTTTTAAGCGATAAGGAACAACTTAAAGCAAATAAAATAAATCCAATATTTCTATGGATACATAGGGCTCCTTAGAAAATGCATGGGGAAGCTTATAGTAGGAGTAGGCCAACCGAAATTTGGGGTTCGGTCAACTTGAAATTTCGATGTGGGCCAATTGAAATTTGGGTGTGGGCCAGCTTCAAATTTCGGGGTGGGCCAACTTGAAAT
This sequence comes from Dermacentor albipictus, assembly GCF_038994185.2. NCBI lineage: Eukaryota > Metazoa > Arthropoda > Arachnida > Ixodida > Ixodidae > Dermacentor > Dermacentor albipictus. The sequence goes on from NC_091821.1 coordinate 342,367,139, forward strand.
TTGCAAGTGAGCCAAGTTGAGATTTGTGGGTGGCTCCACTTTAAATGCGGAGTGGGCCAACTTAAACTAAGGGTTGGGCCGAATTAAATTTGGGGGTGAGCTAACTTGAAATTTGAGGGCGGCCCAACTTAAATTTGGGAGTGGGCCAACTTGAAATTTGAGGGTGGGCCAATTCGAAATGCGGGGTTGGGCCAACTTAAATTTGGGGGTGGGCCAAAATGATATTTGGGGTTCGGCCAACTTGAGATTTGGAGTGGCCCAATGTCCAATTTAGTGCTGCTAAGTGCCTTTCGAGTTACGAACACCCCGCGGGCAAGCGAGCCCGTTGAGGCGCTTGGCGCGTTTTAACGCGACAGCGTTAAGGAGCTCGTGTCGCAGAAAAGCCGGTGTCGTCGGCGTTGGTGTCAGTGGCGTTGGCCGTGAGCGATAAATCCCAGCAGGCACTTCATGAATAGAAAACAACTTGCAAGATGGGCTGGGTGGGAATCGAACCAGGGTCTCCGGAGTGTGAGACGGAGACGCTACCGCTGAGCCACGAGTTCGATGCTTCAAAGCAGTACAAAAGCGCCTCTAGTGAATGCGGCGTTTCCTTAGAAACGAGCTGTTTCTAAGGCTCAGGCGTGCGTCGCTTGCTCTGGCGCACATTTCGTTGCCGCGCCGAACGCTGCGTTGCTCGACGCTCACCGCGTCCGATGCGGGGCGCGTAGTCGCTGCGCCGTATCCCCTTGGCGGGTCGACGGGAACGCTGTCGCGTTCCACTCTTGAAGGCGAAGCTTAAGCGTCCTCCAATTTTTCATTGGGCCTTACGGAGGCGCAGTCAGAACGCATGCGAGAGCTTGCGCGGACGAGAAATGCGTGCATAACACAGGCTTGCGAGACCGACAGCGAGGGTGACATGGCATCGCAGCGATGCACTTTCCCTTCACGCAACACTTCACGATACTGCGGCCGCTGGTGTTCCCTTTCGACCGCTCTGCTCCATCATGGTGCGCTGGTGCCCGGCGTCCTGGCTCAATTAGTACGATTGCAATGAAGAGGCCGGATGCGGCGAGAAATAAGAGTGGAACGGGATAGCAGTCAAACGTACCTGACTGCTTCTGACGCTTCCCGGCAACTGGAGCGTATGTACCCGTAATGTTTTCCTTGGAAATACTGGCGGCGAATGCTATGCACGAAGGCGAGTTTCCTGGTTCTTTTTCTGATAGTGTTGCTAGGATCCGAGCGGGCCGAGTCACTCCTACTAAGACAGAGCTCAAACGGCAGCTCGAAAACGCTATCGCGTTAAAAAATGCTTGCGTTTATTGCCGCGTATTAGAAATCTTCTCTCGTATATTTAAATTACAATTCGACCCCACCATGTCTGTGGCTTGTGTGTAAGTCATGCCTTACTAATTTTCTGACGCATTTTACTTTGATAAATTCAGCTAGTTGAGTAACGTATCTGCGCTACACGGAGGGCCTGCGTGGTTGAGTATGCGTGGTTCAGAATTATTTTGAAAGACCGCCGACGCTGGACAAGGTGCGACGTGGGGCGCGGCCCCTTGACACTGTCACGTTAAAATCTGACAATTCTTTACTAAAATTTAAGCATTCTCTGCCACAGGAAAGGCCACGAGTAGACGCCCATAAGCTGGTAAAAACACGTAAGCAAAACTAAGCAAAAACGAAGTCACAGTCGAGCAAAACTATGCGCACACGTTCATAGACAATTCTCAGAATTTCCGTAGCTTCCGTTTCTTTTTCGATTTATCCTTAAATGTCTGTGCATACTGTAGCTACGTTTACATGACCACACAAAGCCGAGTCGAGTTGGCTTTTCCAGCAGCCATAATTCGCTTGTGAAGCCTGTGCGACCGAGGGGCCTTCGAAAAGAATTGGTTCAGTCCGCCAGCAACACGCGGATCGAGCCACCCGAGGAGAAAGAGGATGGTGTTGGCTGCAGGCGAATCTAGCCTCGCAAATAAATGTCTTCAACTGCTCCTCCGGAGAGTCTCCTTTTAATTTGTATGAGGCTAAACATACCCAACCATTAAATAAAATATCTAGACGCCTTATACGTTCTTGCCGCCGACACCACGCTTCGCACGCGGGCTTCGGTAGTAAACCCTCTTCGTGCCCGCGTCGCTGTTTCTCACGCTTCGGAGTGTCAGCAGCTTCCTATAAAGCCACGTAAAATTCTCTTTGCGCTATATATATATATATATATATATATATATATATATATATATATATATATATATATATATATATATATATATATATATATATATATATATATATATATATATATATATATATATGTGTGTGTGTGTGTGTGTGCGTGTGTGCGCGTGTGTGCGTGTGTGCGTGTGTGCGCGTGTTTGTGTGCGTGCGTGTGTGTGTGTGTGTGCGTGTGCGTGCGCGTGCGCGTGCGTGTGCGTGTGTGTGTGTGTGTGTGTGTGTGCGTGTGTGTGCGTGTGTGTGTGTGTGTGTGTGTGTGTGTGTGTGTGTGTGTGTGTGTGTGTGTGTGTGTGTGTGTGTGTGTGTGTGTGTGTGTGTGTGTGTGTGTGTGTGTGTGTGTGTGTGTGTGTGTGTGTGTGTGTGTGTGTGTGTGTGTGTGGACATACCCGCACACACGCACGCACGGAGAAACACTTCTAGCGTCCTGTACACTATATATAGCGCTTCGTGAGTTGCTTGGCGCAGTACTTGATCTGGGGTCATTACAAGTCAATCGGCAGTTTCCTTTTCCTTTTTTTCGTACAGGGCATGAGATTTTACTCCGACGAAAACTTCGTCAGCGACGAGTTCGTCTACAACATAATCATTCAAACTGGCTACGAACCGGTAAGAACCGTATGGTTTCCTGCGCGCTTTTGAAAGCGGTGCATCAAGCCTTAAAAAAAAAGCGAAAGGGATATAAAAGCAGCGCTGGGACACTGCCAAATTGGGCATTTAGTATGAAGGCCGTCTATTTGACAATACTGGGACACTGTGTTTTTAGACTGTTAGACTGAATACGGAAAGTCACACGCACCCACCTCGAGGTCACAGCCTGCGACACGCCTATCACTGTAAAATAATTTACACCCTAAAAAGTGAAAAAGGGTGTAAATTTGTCTATAACTCACACCCTTAGGGTGTCCATTATATAGATAACACCTAAGGATGTGAGTTATAGACACATTTAAACCCTTTTTCATTTTTAGGGTGTAAATTATATCACGGTGCAGCACCTCTTTTCGTTTCAATCGCCGGTCCGCATTTCTCTGTCGAGAAAGCCAACGTCGATCGTTTGTGCCCGCATTGGCAGGAGTCCGGAACGACTTCGGCGCTGGCGATGCGCATCGTGGGGGACGAGGCGTCCGCTCTTACCTACCTGTGCCACTGCGGCCCGGAGTTCAACGTGCTGGCCCCGGGATCGCGTATCGGAGTCTGCATTACGTCCAGCTTCGAAGTGGGCCGCGTTCGGGCCATCGTCTTCGAGGTTGACCCGCGCTTCCCACGCTCCAACTGGTATACGCACCTATCCGGTACAGTTTTGCACGCTCTGTTGGCATCAGTGTGCCTGCGAGCATGCAAGAGAAGGAGAGTTCACGATTGGCAGTCAGTCAGTAGAATCAGCGGAGAACTACGCTTCTCTGGGGGCAATTAGTAGAAGGGGACCCGGAACAAGTAAAGGAAATCTACGCCGACGAATAAATGTGCGTTTCGAGAGCGTACGGAATTAATTATCGAGTCGTGACGGGCTATTTTTGAACATAAGAGTGCGCAATTATCGCATTGTACCGGTACTAACATATGGGGAGGAACTCGTAAATTAATAAAGAAGCTGTAGAAGGAGCGAAGGACTGCTGGGCGAGTGGGGCAACGAAAAATTATGTATGCATAACGTTAAGGGACAGGAGAATAGCAGTGTGTATTAGAGAGCAAACGGTGGTAGCCGATATGCTAGTTGACGTTAGGAGAAAAAGAAATTGAGTTGGGCAGGTCGCGTAATGCTTATGGCGCATAACCGGTGGCCTGTCACAAATAGTTGCAGAACGGCTGCAAAGGGAAGAAAAGTGCAGCCGAGTACGGCAGAGGATTAGATGGCGCAGTGAAATTAGGAAGTGTGCATGCTTGTGATGGAGTCAGCGTACGCAAGACAGACAACTGCCTGATATGCGAAAGGCCTTAGTCCAGCGGTGGCTATGAAATAGACCGAAGATGATGACGTCTCCCGGTATACCGGTGTTCTTTTGCGTCAGTAGGCCTCCGCTGGGTCATTTACCCACGTACGAGTATGTGGATGTATACTGTATCGTTCCGTTCTCCTGGCGGTTCGCGACACCGCGCCAGGAAAGTGGACCGCGTGGATCTGTGGGACCAAACGCGGGCCCTGCACTACGTGTTCGTCATCAACCGTGTGTTGCTGTTTGCCCAAAGGCTCACGGAGCGATTCCCGCCCCTCGACGCCGAAGGTGGAGCTCAGGTGCCGGTCGGCGTACGCTTCGCCAGGCAAACAGGCTCGCCGCAAGCCGACGGCTTTTATTTGCGCGGTGAGCCAATGCGGCTGAGAGAAAAGAAAGCGAGACGAGTCGTGCGGCAGTTCCTGGAGTCCTCTAACCTATCCACCGCTGATGATCGTGATTTTTATTAGCATATACTTTAGAAGAGTGAACCGCCGGGCTAGTTGGTTATCCGACATAAGTAACGAGCTTTGCGGCAAAACCACACACACACAAGAAATGAGACAACACGGGTGCTTTGAAACCTGAAAACCTTTGAAACCGGACGCCGACAAATAGTCACCTAGCATGCTTGATCTAATCAGGTTATACTTAGGGGACCCCGAATACTAACTCTTTCGAATACGAATACTATATCAAATATGGAATGCAATGCCGAGTACTAAAACACAGGCGCCTATATTTACAGCTGGAGTACTTATTTTGGTATAACTATGGGGCCAATCCTGTACTGACTAGTGCAAGAACAACCGCTAGCTATCAGGTACAAAGGATCAGATTTAATAATAGGAGCACTAATTGTGATTATAGGCGCACGAATGGCCTCTCAAAAGTTTAGAGCCTGGTTGCAAATAAGCTTTTCAAGAAAGAAAGGCCGCTGTATGACTAGCTCTATTAAAGCGCTAAATAATTGTGATTATAGGTGCACGAATGGCCTCTCAAAAACTTTAGAGCCTGTTTGGAAACAAGCTTTTCAAGAAAGAAAGGCTGCTGTATAACTAGCTCTCTAAAAATGTTAAATAAATGTTTTTCGGCAAAAGACAAGAAGTTGCGGGAAAAGAGAAAAAGGTGCTGAAGGACTCGTGTGGCGTAGACAAATTTAATAGGGCCGCTTGCAAGCAAAACAAAAACATCACAGGTTGTAGCGTAAAAGAAAACTGCTACATGAACTAGATTGCCAAAAACACTAAATGACAGACTATACAACCAAAAGTCGCAGATGGTCATGTAGGCTTGCAGCGCAAAACCGAAAACGAAGTTATCATTATAATTTTGTTCCTGCGTTTCTCCAAGAACATTTGTCGCTGTTCACTCCTGATAACTTTCAATACTTTGTTTAGCAGACAGAGCATGCAACTGCAGACCGAATTACAGACGGAACTGAATTGCAGACGGAATTGCAGACGGAGCATTCAATTGCAGACGTTATAGCAGACGAAACATTCAATTGTTGCGATCTATTTGGCTAATTTCAAATATTTGAAAATACTGAATAGCTTTTTTTTCCGAGTACGAATAGTTAGTGTGCGGTATTCAATTCGTATTCGAAACTTCTAATATTCACCCATTTTTAGTTATACTACATCTACAGCGGTCTAACATTTTACCTATATTTCCTTTATCTACTCTCTCTGTTAAAATCGCTAGCTCCTTATTATACAGTTGTCTATGTCTGTAAAGACCCCGGATGCATCGATTCCTTCCCTCTTTTTTTCAGTTTCTTTTTTTCACCAATACTCCAAACGCATCTCTTGCTTATCCCGACTGCTGACCAGTTAACACTCCCATAAGTTTTGAAATACCAGCGCTTCTGGAATATGCACGTAACTTGTGGTCCTTGATGCTTGAATATCTCGGCATTCCATCACATTGGGCTGTGTCGCGAATACCCGCGTAGTTGCCGCCTGGTGGTGAGTGGCAAAATGACGTTTGGTGGGTATCGTTCCTCGCATGTTGCTTGCACCCTCTAGGGTGCACACGTGCGTAGACACCGTGAATTCTTGCGAAGGCTGTTTGTTCCATGGCTGCAGCGCAGTCATAATAGCTCGACTGCCTATTTAAGCGATGGATTGGACTTTGCGTTCTATCCTCTGTGTTGTAATAAATTTTACTTCTCTTTAACTCGGTCGCACTTTCTGCGCTACATATCTCAATTTGACGGGGGGGGGGGGGGGGGCGAGGTTGTATCCACCAGTGCTTGGTCTACGGCGGAAAGGATACCGTTTTATGGCATGCTTGAAGACGATAGGAGAAACCTTTCCCTATCCGCGGCAGCATTCGCTGTCATGTCCTAACAGTGATTCAAGGCGTCCCCGGCTGTACTACCTTCGCACAGCGATGAAACTCCTGTTGTTTTTTTCGCTGGCTAGGCTATGTTGTCTGGCGCTGCTGTCACTATGGGTACATCGAGTGCGCAGTGCTCTGCGTCTCCACCCGACAGGACCCTGCGGCAGTTCCACCTGCCGCTGAGCGTGCTGGATTTTCCGTACGGGTCCCGGTTCACGCGCGTGCAGCGGTTGGCCTCTGTAATGGCACTCGGCCTGGACGCCATGCTGGTCGACTGCGCACTGCACGGCTGGTGTCCTGAGCGCGGCGGACCCGGCATCAACCTCGGAGGCACGCTCCTCTCCACCGTCTACCTCAGCGCCTTCCTATTCGTCGGCACACTCGTCATCACGTTCGCCTTCGAGTGAGTGCACCCGCCGCAGTGTAATAATGGCTGCGGCATTCTGCCGCTGGAGTACAAAGTGAAGGGTTCGACTGCCGACCACGGTGGCCGCAAAACCACGTGGGTAGAATGCTTTAAGGTGACAGCAAAATGAAAAAAAGGCTGGATTCTTTCCCAAATGCAAACTGTTTATTATCTGCAGAGCGTCGGCGTGAAGCGTGTTGCTGCCTTCCTCGGCCGCGTCTCTCGTGCGTCTCTCCGTGCCGTCTCTCTGGTTCGGCTGGCCTCCGGCTCTTCTCTCTCCCCTCGCTCAAACCCCCGTGTCTACTCGTGGGTCTCTTCTTACAGTTCCAGAAACCATGGCGGAGCATCGGTGCGATGAGCCTTTCCTCGTGTTTACACAAGGGTCTCTTGCGGGGAGCAAAGTACCATGCGGGGCGCCTCGTGATCTACGGGATTGCGGCGGTGGAGCTCGCTGCCTGACAGGTCGGCGTAAAATGCGTGACGGCTAAGTTATGAGAGTGCGCGCCGCTCACACGGCCTACCCAAAATTTGCGACTGTCCTCAGGCGCACGTGTCCGTCGATGTCAATTCCTCGGTGTCCAAGGCGCGTTCTTAGTACTTCCTCAGCTGTTCGACGTTTACAGTTTTTTCGTTTGATCTTCCGGGGATGATGTTTGGAACGCCGAATCGTGGGATCCACCGGTTCGTAAGAAATTCCAGGTAGTACTTGGAAGATGTGCTTGGCACTGCTGCTGCGTCCATGTACCTTGTAGCGTGGTCGATGCCATACGAGGATATAACCTTCGCCTCCATCCAGGGGATCCATGTGATCGAGAGAGATGACAACATTGGGCTCGTTTGGAACTTCTGTGGGGCTGAGGCACTCTTCAGCTCGAGTCGTTCGTGAGTTAATCATCTGGCACGTGTGACATGACTCGAGGTAGCGGCGGATGTCCTTTACTATAGATGGCCACCAGTACTTTCTCTGGACCAAGGCCTTCGTCTTCTCGCTTCCGAGGTGTCCGTTGTTGTCATGAAAGACTGCCATTACGCTGCTTCGGAGCGCCGCAGGATCCACCACCGTTTTGCAAGCTCGTCCGCCCTCGATTGATCTTCCCACCACGATGTCGTCTTCCACTTCGTAGATGGAGTTAACAGTTCCTGCTTCCGCCCGGAACCTTTGGCATTCGGGATCGCTCTCTTGAAACTGAGGGTCAGCGGGATAGGATCTGTATGTCTTTGAGGCGACGGGAATATCGTCCCTGAGATCGATGCTGTGCTCATCGTTAGCGCAGAGCCCCAGCGCGTTCTTCCTCGTGGTGAACGCCTTATGGTGACGATGAAGAACTGAGCGCAGCTCATCTCGTTCGTCGGCGTTTGCGTCGCGGGACATATTGGATACTGCCTCTTCGATCTGATTGGTGTAATCTTCGTCAGGACCGGGGTCCTTCGTGTTCAGCTGTACGAAGCCGATATCGCTCGCCGATAGTTCGTCTCGGACCTTGCGATTGCTAAAGGCTGTTATTAGGGTCTCTACGACGCGATGCGCACTGTGTGCGCTTGGTGCGTGACCCGACGGCTCGCTCACCGATGGCTGAACGGGGACGAGGGTGACGTCGTTAGTGGGGTGGAACGTGACGTCAACATTCGCAGCGCGGCGCCAGTCCGAACCAAGAATCAGATCCATGGCACCTGGCAACGGCGCGATCACCACCTCCTCGAGTCGCACGGTCGATGTTCCGATGGTCACGTTCAGAGTCGCCATTCTCGCCGGTCTGATGCATCGGTCGAGCACTTCTATCGTTTCGGGAGACGTCCAGGGTCGGGGATGAACCTCAGGGCCCACGGAGCTCTCGCCGAGGACGGAGACGTTGGAGCCGCTGTCTATGCAGACTCTGACCGGTCGGCTCTCAACGAAGCCATTCACAATGGGTAGGGTGCCGCCCGTCGATTGCAGGAAGCAGTTGGCTTGCCTGGAGGTTGTGCCGGCGTTGCCTGCGTCATATCTGGCTTCTCGGCGTCGTTCTGCGTGGATTGTGGCCTCCGTCTTGGGTCTGGTGCACTCCCTCGACAAATGTCCCATATTGCCGCAGTTAAAGCAGGCTCGTGCTCGCACCGCTCGAACTGGTTCTCGGTGTTCGCGCCGCATTGACTGATCGCTCGGCCCGGGACGTCCGTCGTCAGCTGCCGCTCTGTTCTCGTAGCTGTTCCTCGTTTGGTTTCGTTGGCTCTGTTGCCCAGCTTGAGATTGTCGGAACTGCGCTGTTTGCGTCGTTATTGCTTTACGCCGCCTGGTGTCGAGCAGCGCTGCGCGGTCTATCAAATCGATGACGCTGTTGCAGGGCTGTGCAGCCAGAGGAATCGCCCAGGTGTCGTCTTCGATCCCGCTGAGTATCAGCGAAATTCTCTCTTCATTCGCAAGCGGGTAGGGAGACTTGTCCAGTAGAGCATTCTTAGAGTACATATACTCCACTAGGGTCTCCGAATTGCGCAGTTTTCGTGAAGCTTGCAGGTCCAAGAACTCTTGCATTGTGAGTTTCCGGTCGAAACGAGAGGCAAGTGCTTCCTTCCAAAGGTCCCACGTTTCACAAGCCATACCGTAAGAACTGTGCCAGTCCTTTGCGGCACCTTGCAGCCGGGTTGCTGCCGTCGCGAGCGTCAGTGATGGGGACCAGTGGGCCAGTGTAGCAATGCGTTCCACCTGCGTAATCCACGTTTGGACATTTCGTTGTACATCACCGTCGTACTCGGGGATGGCGGACGCGGTATCGTTCGTAGACTGAATCAGCACGGGCGGAGCTGGCGCGGACATTCTCGACAACGCTTCCGTCATCTGCAGCTGCGCGCGTGCGAACATGGCCACGATTTCAGTCATGCTTGGCGTACCTTCTGGAGCTGTGGCGGTGGTGTTCTCCGGCGAAGGCTGTGGAGGAGCGCCACGGTTGACTTCAGCAGGCCGTTGGTTCGCTGCCGTAGCGGAGGGTTGGATCCCGTCGAAACGTTGGGAGCCCGTTTCGTCCCCAGCTTGCGCCTGCGTTGGCTTCGGTGCCGCCGTTGTGTCACTCGTAGCGTGTGACCCGCGTTGCTGGGTTAGAAGCCGTCGCAGTTGGATAACCTCTGCACGCAGACCCTCGATCGTAGCCGGCGCCCTTGTGTCCGCCTTTTCGTGGTCGTCGCCGTCAGCTTCGGTCTTCAGGCGAGTGTTGTCGTCTTGGAGACGGGTCACGAGATCGTCCTTGCGGCCGCTGCACGGAAGTCCACGGATTCTCAGCTCGTCAGTCAGCTGTTGCTTTTTCAGGGCGCTCAGAACTTCGCGGACAGTTGATTTCATCGGTGAATAGATGAATGTCGACTCCGAGCTCACCGATGGCGTTCTGCTGGGCTCCGTGGTGGCCGCTCGTTCTTCGTTCGGGAAAGACGCGTCTGCAGATCCTGTCGGCTGCGCCATGACAGCAAAATGAAAAAAAGGCTGGATTCTTTCCCAAATGCAAACTGTTTATTATCTGCAGAGCGTCGGCGTGAAGCGTGTTGCTGCCTTCCTCGGCCGCGTCTCTCGTGCGTCTCTCCGTGCCGTCTCTCTGGTTCGGCTGGCCTCCGGCTCTTCTCTCTCCCCTCGCTCAAACCCCCGTGTCTACTCGTGGGTCTCTTCTTACAGTTCCAGAAACCATGGCGGAGCATCGGTGCGATGAGCCTTTCCTCGTGTTTACACAAGGGTCTCTTGCGGGGAGCAAAGTACCATGCGGGGCGCCTCGTGATCTACGGGATTGCGGCGGTGGAGCTCGCTGCCTGACAGGTCGGCGTAAAATGCGTGACGGCTAAGTTATGAGAGTGCGCGCCGCTCACAAAGGCGCCGCTTATGAAGAACACGGTGTACCTTGAAAAGCTGTAGATGTAGCGCGTCTTCGAGATGTCTGCGAGATGTCGATATGAAGGACCTACACGGGAAACTAAGGTGAGGGCACGCGCTGCCTACTTGGCATGCGCTGTGCACAAGGTTAAAATGCGCGCGGTTCCCACACTGCTTCGTCTGCTACCTGGCAGAACTACACACTTTGCAGCTACACTGCGACAAAGCTGTGATTAATAAAAATCATTGTATCGTGGCTACACGGCCGCGAACGAAGCTGCTCGCTTGTTCTGCAATTTGCAGGGCACATTTCCCTACCGGCAGAGTCGGAACGAGCCTCTAAAAAGTACAAAAGCACCCCTAGTTGCATTCGTCAGGAAAATGTGTTACCCGAGCACGGAAAAAAACTCTGGCGCGAGCTAACACGAGAAATAGCGGAAAACAGAAACGGAAGTAAGCACGTGTTACCCAATATTTTTATTTTTCGCCGCTGTGTTCCAACGTCGTGCCGTGGATGTCCAAACAACTCTACTTTCTTTTTATTAAGCTGTCAAGGTCTATGGTAAAGCGCATGCCATAAAATAAGAGTCATTTTCCTTGGTAAGCCCCACTGTTTTACCACAGCCGGTGATCCACACGACACAAAACGCGTAGCTTAGCACTGCGTAAGCTTGAAGCGTCAGTACCGCCTCTGCTTGACATTGCACCCAGAAAAATTCTGCGTCACTTTTCCCTCCACATTAGAGCGCTGCACGGGCTAGGGCTGGCCCAAAAGACCGGGCCCGGTCCATCCCGTCCATGGGCCGTGCTCGGGCCGAGTATGCATTTGTTGTTGACTCGAGCTCTGCCCGGGCTCGGGCCTAGAAGCTTCATGTTCAGGTATAGCTCGGGCTTTAGTCGGACCCGTATTAGGCCCGGGCATGTGATATTCAACTGCGCCAAAACTGCATACTATCAAAACTGCAGACCTATGAAAATTTTAGGCCAGTGGTGCCAGTCGGTTTCAGGGAAAGCTGGGGAAGGCGGGCCTCGACACAGTAGCGATACACTGCACAAATTAGTGCACATTAGCGGTGCACTTCTATCACTTTCAAAACGGTGCCAGTAATTCACGCACCCATGGTACGCCCTGCTTTTTTCATCTTCACGGCACTGGAAAGCTGGTCAATTTAACGCTGTGCCCAGGTTATTAAGACCGATTCCTTGAAGTGATCGTCACTTCAAAGAATTGGAGGTCTTAATGACCAGGCTCAGGCGAGAGGCGGACTACTCACCGTTCGAATGGAGCGCAATAAAGTAAAGTAGCGCAGTGAAGGGGAAGCACATTAGTGGAGTCGGGAGCGGTGGCGAGCGACGAAGTTTAAAAGCCACAAGAGGTCACAAAATTGGATCAATATGACGACGAGTTAGACAGATATTTGCATCGTAGTGGCATCGAAGAGATGCGTAAGTGTTCTAATGATGATAGGCTCTCTGCGAAAAAAGTTGCCTCACCTCTCCTCAGTTTGCCCAAGTTGTCCTTTGTTATAGCAGCTACAAGAGGAACCAATCAAAAGAACTTCATTACAACCGGTTCCATATCTCAAGAGCAGAATGTATTCCTAAAGGCAGAGTCATTAACAATCCTCGGTTATTACACAAAACTCTGTAGATTTTCGGCAGGAGTCTTGGATGCCCCGCTTTGCATTGCCTTTAGTGTTATGATTTCAACTGAAATACAAAAATGAAACACGCTTGCACACGTTTTTAGAGTAAAAATAAACTGACAGCAAATACATTCTGAAATGTTCATCCACAAATCAATTTGTCTACTAAGACACATAGCACTTCGGTACTGGTTACCAGTATTTGTTTCTTCGTTAGATTATTTTTCACCTTCGAAGTACCTATTATTCTTAGATAAACACTTTAAGCCTACGCCGATGCTGCAAAATTTTGTAACGGTGGTGGATATGGAGGATAAAACAACGCAGGAGCTTTCAATATCTATGTGCATTTTTAGTTCGCATGATATTGTCACACGTTAAGTGCCTCAACCCTGGTGTTAACTGCCTTGTATTTTTTTTCCTAGCACTGCACTAGTTCCGTGGGAATTAGCTTGACCAAACAAACGTCATATCCCAACTTTATGAAAAAGAAAGGAACTATGTTGTCTACGCTTTACTTACACCGTGCTTGACACCCTACATGTGAAAACAAACTAAAGAGCCCAAATTTACTTAGATTATCTGACAAAGATGCCTAAATTGTCGACTAATGATATGACGCCATAAAATGAAGTCGAACAAAGAAATAAATATGGCATGTTCCACGTGACAATATGATTGCGCATGAGTGTTACCCTTGCGTGTCATCAATTTATGATTACGCTAAAGGAACTTCTAGCGGCAGTGTATTATGCTATTCTAAAATCCAATAGACCGGCGTATGTAAATCTACATTCCGGGCAAGTTTACTTGCTCGAGTTCCACCTTTGTATGCTCTATAGGTTATTTGTAACGCTGGTGGATGTGGAAAATAAGACAACGCATTTAATCTAGTAATTTAATAAGTCAACGCATTAAGACATTTTAATCTCAGTGCATTTTTCGTTTCAATAATATTTTCACACATTAAGTGAAAGTGAGATTAAATTGCTAGCAGTATAAGGGAATGTTCACCTATGCCTTCGTTTTATATTGCCGCACAACTATTTGGGAGGTGTAGAAGGGCTGTTCTTAACACACTTCGATGCTCGAGCATGTGGAACGGAGGATGTAATTCTTCTTTACCTTTTTTTCAGCAACAACGTCAGCGGACAGCTACCTGTTGTGAAAAATCTGTGTTCACGTACTATTTACCATGATTGGTTTAGGCTCAGAGGCTACTGGGTCGAACCAAACTGGACCGCGCCTGGATCTTTCGGGTACGGGCATGGTACGGGCCAGGTTTACAATCACCAGGTCGGGCTCTGGCGGGCCATAGCATGACGCTTTCTGATTCAGGTCGGGTTAGGGCCGGGCCAGGGCCAGAATAAAACGGCCCGTACAGTGCTCTGGCTTTTTCGTGGTCACAAAAACTGGATTCCCACGCCCCCTAACGCTGAACCTCAATGTTAAGCTATCCACTTCACCTAGATGGTTGACCGATTGCAGTATCAGTCTTTCCGTCGATAAGTTTGTATGCAGCTCCGATATGGCTGCGTCAACGACGTCGAGGCCGGCGCGAACACAATTATCTACAATGTGTAACGGTGCGGCTTCGCTGCCGTGTGAAGCTGTCCACATTCACAACGTCCCAATGACTCGTACAGCCCGGTGCCGCCAAGCAGACCGTTCCTCTTTTTTTTTTATTTTTGACTGAAGCGTACTGCGCTAGAGACGCCTCAAAAGAATGTGTCCTATGAAGAAACTTTCTCCGATACCTCACTAATAAAGTTTCATCAGGAAAGTTCACCCCACCGCAGTCGTCTTTGCAACACAAATTTCATCTATACGCGTCCAGGTTCTGCTACCAAGGCGCCGACCGGGGTCACTGGCCACGACCCGCAGACCTGGACCACTTCTGCAAAACCCCCAAGACGATGCGCGCTGCCGCAGCGTCGCGCGCAGATTCCTCCAGGGAAGTCGCGTATCGCCACTACAGCAACCAGGATGCCTCGGTAAAGGCGCATCATTTGTGCAACGCGCTATATAGGACAACATTGCCTCCGAGTGGTTCGAAAGTCTTAGAGGCAACGCTAGCTGACTTATGTTGACAGAAGAAAGAAAAAAACATATTACTCGTCCATGTTTGTACTTGTCACGTCTGCTAGCACAACCAGTTTGTGAAAGGGACGCACAACGTTTGCGCTCTTGTCCCAACATAACCCTAGTTTTGAAAACTGTTCTCAGCGGGCTGTTGACGTTAGCCAATGGCGGCCCTTCTAAGTATATAAAATTCGTAAGAAATTTTACAGAAAACCTCTCAAATAAATTTAAGTCATATGAAGTTAGCACTTGGTTTCCATTTTTGCATATATAAGCTCTTACACCCTTAAACAAAATTACACCCTTTTGACACACAACGATAATCGTCATCTGTCTCGTCCACATTTCGTTTCCTTAATGCTGCGAGCCCGGTACTTCCCAGTAACGAACGGCATGCGCGTTATCAGTATATGACATAGCATTCCCGACAGGAAAGTAGTGGGCGCGGCGTTTTCAAGAAAGGAAACGCAAGCAAGGCAGATGATGATTATCGTTGTGTGGCAGAGATACACCCCAAAGAGTGTAACTTTGTCTAAGAGTGCAGACAAAGGTCCTGTCCCTCCTGAAGTGCTCCTAAATACCACCCTATTTTTTTCTTCTTTCGGCACTGCGCCCAGCTTGCCTCCCCCCAGCAGGTGCAGCCCGATGGCACGTCCCTGCGGTCCAAGACGACGATCATGTCGCCTCAGTTTCCCGTCGACGCGGCCGCCATAGTGGCGCACGCGGACGGCCTCCGGCTGCGGCAGTGCTACCCGTCCTGCCGAGCGGCAAGACTGCTGCCCTGGGCGCTCGTGGTCGCCAGCATGTTGCTGTCCACGCCCGCGGTGTGTGTGTGCGCGGCCTGCTACGACTTCGGCACCTGCGTCAGCTGGCTGCTCCCGCTGACCGCGGCAGCAGCGCTCACGTGTTTCGTCCTCGAGCCGGCCAAGGCGTTGCTCATCGCCTTCGTGTTTAGGGACTTCTGATGAGCCGCCGATGCATCGCAGGCGCTCCTTGCTGGGACGACGATGTAACTGCTGTGCTCACACCGTTGTCGTTCCACGCGAGTTGCGACTAGCTATGTGTCCCTTGCCGCAATTTCCACTATCTGTTCTGTTTTTTCAGTATGCCCCTTTATTCAACGGTGCAAAAAAAAAAAAAACAGCGCTTTACGAAGGGACATGAGGCAGACGACGTATACACGGCCAGCTTACGTATGTCGTCTGTTTCTTGTGCCCATGCGTGTCGCATCTTTGTGTTCTGTCCAAAAGTGCCGTTTACTTTTATTTCCTACGTGTACATCTACCGCCCCAAATCAGCACTGCGTGAACCACGTGTCTCGTGTATTTTGCCTTTGGTCGACTTTGTGACAGACTATGCTATTGATCCTGTGCTTCTCATGCACAGTTCTGTATTTCGTCAAAGTTAATTTGCGCTTACTGGCGTGTACATGTCGATATAATTTTCTTTTTCTCTTAATCCACAATATACGCCACGTGGGCAAGCTTATAACGCATCGCATCATTTTTGGATCGCTCGCAGTAAAGTCGGCTCCGAGTCAGCGTATTTGCATGTAATAACAACTTTGGCGGTGCATCGGCCGGCCGCTGTGTAAAATTCAATCAATCTCGGTCGTCTAAGGCAGAGCTGCGCGACGTACGAACGAGGGCAAGCGCTATAATGTGTGACTGGTTAATCGTATACGCACGCTGCAAATACAGGTCTTGAGTCTTGTGTAAATATGGCATCCTCTAGACTCCATCTGGCTTATATGAAACTCGGTGATGAGATTTATGCCTCAAAGCACCACAGGTGATTATAGGGGTACTTTAGTAGAGGGCTGCAGGTTTGTTTTGACCAAGTGAGCTTCTTCAACGTTCCACCGAAACTTGGCGCAGGAAAGTTTTCTTCCATTCCGCTTCAACACAAATGCGTTCTCCACTCGCCGCTGCCTGAAATCAAAGCCGATGCTTCGTGCTCAAAAACGGAATGATCAGAATAACGAAGACTAATCATTGAAAATCCCAGCAGTCTTGTGCGACTTGCCAGAATCACAACCCAATTTCCCGCAAAGCTGTTGTTTTGCCTAGCCTTTACGCTTTGCTTATACATCACCTCTAAAGTCCCAACACAAAAGATGAGCTAGGTGACTGAATCTCCACAGCGCTAAGCGGCATCCTCAGACCGAGCAGCTGCTTTCGACGCCCCTTCCCACACGTGGTTGAAGTTGATCCGTGACTACGGCCAACTCAAGCCAGTTGTATAGCGAACTCGGCGTGGTGTTTGCGGATCCACTGTGGCAACGTCGTCATGTGCTGCTGAAACTTGTGCTCGCTATCGCCACGCAGTTGACAAACGCGCATTCCTTGCTCGCGCGGGTGCACGTCACGTGAGCGGCCCGATGACGTCAGGCAAGAATATCTCCGCAGGCACATCCGATTACCCGGAGAGATAATGTTCGCGTACACAATAACGAGTGTGTGCTCTGGAGGTCTTTGCGACGACGAAAGTTATGAAAAGGGAACGACACGAAAGTTCTACTGAGTTCTACTCCCTGTGGCGCGGCACGATGATAACGTGCGGCAGCTGTAATGGTATTTACCATCAGGCGAAGGCCACTCCTGTGATTGCTTTTACAGCCAACGAAGTGAAAATTTAACAAAATATGCAGCTCGGCAATGTTTTTAAGCAGCCGCCTTGACTCTCTCAAGGCGGGTGCTTAAACTACACAGTAACATTATCGGCAACCCTCAGCACTCCATCGACTCCAGATGATCGCCGTACTAAGTAGCGACAAAGCACACTAATCCTTAGCTTCGGTTATCTGATAAGAACTGACATGTCTGACGTGACACGTCCGATGTCCAAATATGTAGTGGCGGTAACGTCACGTGCGTCGCCGACAAGGAAGCTATGACGAATCGAAATTCTCAGGCGCTAAGATGCACACAAAACTAAGGCGAAGAGAAAGAAGAGGCTCGTGGTGCACGAAAGACAAACAGGATGGAGTCTTACGTGCGAGAACTCCAAGATGATTATGGCACACACCGCACTTGAGAACTCCGGATTAATTTCGACCACCTCGGTTTCCTTAACGCGCACCCGACGCACCGTGCATTTTACACGGGCGTGTCTTGCATTTCATCCCCATCGAAATGCGGCCGCCGTGGCCGGGATTTGATACCGCGCCCTCAGGCTGAGCAGCGCAAACGCCAAAGCCACTACACCACCATGGTGGGTGGGTGGCAAACGTTTGCCACCTTGTAAAGTAAACAATAATTTCGCCTTCCCAGCTGCTGTGTGGTGCTGATAACGGCTAAGAGATCAGTATGCCTTAGAACACGGAGTTATATACAACGAGGTACACCAGGGTAGAAGAAGCATGTGCTTGCTGCGGTAAAGTTAAATAAACGATGGGACATGTTTTATTAGAATGATGTGAATATGAACCCGGTTGTCGGTTTAGGCTCCACTGGCCTCCTTGAAGCGCTTGGGTTCAGGGATAACAGTGAGAAAGCAAACATCTCCTCAACAGAGTCAAGTAAAAGGCGATTAGAGGTTTGGTGACAGAAAAGTAGAGAGACCACAACAGCGAAGGCGTACAAAAACGAAGTTCCTTATAATGTTTCAGAAAGTTTGATGCTGGGAATATTTTTTTTTGTCTGTGAAAGAAATAGGATAGGCAAGATAGGATAGGCAAGAATAAGAAAAAGAGCTTGGTGACGCGCAACCCACCACCCCATTTGTGGTTTTGGCACGTTAAAGTGGTTTTGGCTCGTTAAACCCCATAATTTTTTTTCTTTTTTTGCGGTCCGGACTGCTCTCCGCTGACGTTATCAGCACGATCGCACGATCACGGAATCGGACGAGATAATTTAGTGCATCATACCTACTCAGCCGTTCGTACTTCCAGCATCAAACATCTTCAAATCCACCCTCTCTACGCAATCCATATGTTCCCACCATCCCCCAAACGTCCTTATCAAGTTATCGCAGCAATCGGCATGTTTGCACGTGGGGTCAGGATGCGCGCGCCGGACACCCAACAAACGCCTTCTAGATGGCCGGCAGGCCTGCGCGCTCTGCTTTACGACGTCATGTTACTTGGACCGAAGTTTCCATTGCCAAGCCACGCGTGACAAAAGCGGTTACGTCAAGATCACCGCGGCGTACTAGGGAGAATTCCCATTAGGTTCTATGCCAGTCCGGCAAGGTAGCATGACGCCATGGGTCGAAGTACACAGGCCTTGTGCTATCTAGGAGGCGTTGAGCCAGCGTGCAGGCTGCTTGTAAACAGCCATGTATTGGCGACGACTACAACGGCGGAAGGCATACATCAATAGCATCCGCGCACATCGCCGGCTGGTCGCATTCCAACGAACGGACGTTGGCATAGCGGCGCGACGCCAGCAGCAGCCAGCAGCATGAATGCCACCCGCGGCATCAGCGCTCGCGTTTCGTCAGACTTCTCCGCTATCGTTTTCTGATTCTCCTCCCTCTCGGCGAGGCCCGCGCGTCGCCCGAGAGGGAACACTCGACACAAGCAAAAGACGAGCCGTTGCGGCGACAGCGTCCGCTGCTGTGCTTACAGAGTACGGGACGACAGGCCCGCGTGTTCGCGAATTCGGCTCTTTGCGAGGAAGCAACGTCAGCATGAGGTCGGCATGCTTCGGGCACGCAGCTATAGCGTGGGCTCTCTCCGCCGTAGCTGCGCTGGCAGTAGAAGAGATGTTTAGTGCAGGTGAGCTTCCCGACGCGCCTTTCGGGGCGTTCTTTGTGTATTGCTGACATTATGGAGTTGTTTTCTGATGGCGTATTTCCTTTCCTGCTTCTGAGCTTTCCGTACAGCCCAGACCACACGTACTGTGCGCTTGCGGACACGCGCAAGCTCGCGTTCACGCGCCCACGCATGGGCGGACGGTGCGGCATGGATCGCACGCGTCGAAACGCGGCGTGATCTCGGGGAACAGCTCCTCTCTGTTATCGCGCGCTTGGGTTGCCTCGCGTCGGCGCGCCTGGCTACGCAGCTACGGCGCGGAACGTTCAACTCTCGGTGAAGCAGATTTATGTCATGCAAGAAAGTGGTTCTTTCCTTCTTGCGCTGATCTAACAGCGATCAAAAGATATAACAATTACGTTTATAGCTATCGAAGCATGTTGAAGCACTGTCGATAACAAAGTTCGAAGCTGCGACTGCTAAGGCGTCTGCGAGTGAGAGCCGTGAGCGCGAGTATTTGTGGATGCAAACCGCCATTACTCACGAGGCGCGGCAGGCGTTAGGCGCGCGTCCGCACGCGTACGTGTGATCTCGGCTTAAATATTTCGTCAGCAAAGATTACGGGCAATACAAATTATAATTGTACGTACGATTCAACCAATTCGTCTGTTATTTCTACCTTTGTTCTTAAGCGTGATTTAATTACTGTGTTTGTTAGGTGGTTGAGTAACTAAGGTTTTTTTTTATACGTTGCCAAAAACACCTGAAGCATATTAAATAGGGCCAGCGATAAACAGACATCTTTATTTTGGTCTTTTTGTCTTTTTCTGCGCAAAATTATGTTTCAGCCTTGCGAATTCAAGTAATTCTGTGGTAGCTCAAATACAAGGAAAGCCCGTGCAGACGCGCGATGATATTCATTTTGAATCGACATGAAACCGCCGTTGGCCACATAGTAAATGAGCATGTCGTTGCGTAACAAAATTCTCAATAAGCAGTTGCCCTCTCAGTAAGCGAAGGTAAAGGGTACACTGTCGTTCAAGCTTGAATGCTACGCGGAGAAAATGTCACATCGAACTGATGAATGCAGCGTCCTGTTGCATATAACCTTCATCAGAAGACGTTTAACGTGACTGTACATAAAGCAGATTATCTCTCTCTAAACTTGCAGCGTTTTTCGCATTGAGCATGTAGAGCTCAGTGACTGTGACCGCCACTGTTGTGTTCAGTGTATATTAGAGACGTGCGGTGTATTGGTCTCCTGCCGCAGTGAGGCTTTAGAGGTTGAAAAGTTTTTTTCTCAGACAGCTTTAAATTAAAACGTCACAGGTTGCAGGACCCAATAACTGCTCTAGCCATACGCACGGTAGGTAATGCAGTTTTGTTGTTGTCGTCGTCGCCGTTCAGTTAGTCTTGTGATGACCCCACCATAATTACGTTTTTATCTGACAATACTGCATGCTGACTCTAGCCGCGGTCGTTGCAGAGTGCGTAACAAATGATGTAACAGTCGCTCAAACATAGAACAGTAGTACCAAGAAAAGACAAAAAAAGAACAAAAAGAAAGTGTACAAAAGACTGATCAGCTTGAGATCAATTGTTGCAAATTTCCTACGTCTTCTGTTTCAACTGCCTGCGAATCGAAGTCATTTCATTCCATTATCGTTCGCGGAAAGAAAGAATACAACGCATTATTTTTCGGCCGAAATGAAACTGTTGAGGGAATATGTCGCCCTCTAGTAGCATAACCTGTTGAAAAGTGCACGCAGTTATATGCGCCAGTCTTTAAATTCCCTTTAATAATTTTGAATTTAAAGCGTTACCGTGCAATTATATTCCTCTCTGAGGCGTTATTTAGACCAGCTACTGCCATCAATTCTGTCATCAACACAAGCGCCTGTGTGCCCGTGTGTCACCCCTTTTGTCCTCGTGTCTACTAAGCGCTCAACTGCTGCCATTCAAGATGTACCAATTAGCCCATTTCGCCACTTATTAATTCCGAAATCGATACATTACACACACACTCTAGTGATTAAAAACAAATCAGTGCATTAGTTTGAACTATTTCTAACCTATTAACATAAGTAAATAGGTCACATGCAAACAATATTAGCGTTCTCAAGAATGGGTAACATGTTGTATGTTGTAGGCTTTGTTTCCGATGAAGAATTGGGAAGGGAACGTGTCAATTAATGTAGTTTAGACATTGTTTGGTTAGTGATTAGGGTTATGTGATCGTTCCAGAGCACATTATTGCAAATATGAAGACCGATGTATTCGTAATGCGCGACGCGAGATAATATGTTTCTAATCCCTGTACAGTTAAATTAAGGAGTTGCACTCTACTCGTTACAGACATGACTGATATTTTCTATGTGTCACACCACTCGAACAGTTCATGAAGTTCTCTGTTCAGCTTAAACTGATCGCCAGTTGAGTTAATAACAGAATATAATACACAGTCGTACGCTTAAAGTCTCACTTTAAGATTATCTCCGTCAATAATGTCATTTATGTGTAGCAGGAACAACAACGGACCCAACATGGAACGTTGTGGCATGAAACGTCCGGAAATTCAATTACCACATCGCTTCCACCAGCTCTTCCAGGACTCACAAAAAGAAGATGTAGTGTATAATGACAGTTGTTTCATTTCACGAGATTTTATCCCAGTTAGAGCAAAAAAAAAAGACGGATTGCGAACACTATGTCATTTACGTGCAGCAGGAACAACAACGGACCCGACAGGGAACGTTGGGGCATGAAACGTCCGGAAATTCATTAACACATCGCTTCCATCAGCCCTTCCATGGGACTTATTCTGTAAGAGTCCACCTAGTGGACATATCCATTCCGTCGGCTGTTGATCAACAGCAGACGAAACAGACGAACAGCAGACAGCAGCTCAGCCAATCAGAGCTTCGAAGCTCTGATTGGCTGAGCTGGGCTGCGGGTCCGCAGCTGCGACGCGCCACAGCCAATCAGCACTTCAGCAGCAGACGAAATAGACATGTCCACTAGGCGGACTCTTATACAGAATACCTCCCCAGGACTCAAAGAAAAAAGAAAATGTGGTGTGTAATGGCAGTTGTTTCCCATAAGGAAATTTTATCCCAGTTAGAGCAAAAAAGAGACGGATTGCGAACACGCTGAAACTGTTTCCTGACACAAATCTCATTGCAGCGCCTACTTCAACTTATAGCACTTTCCGCGTTACCTACCACGGTGGCCTTGGCGTTCCGATGCTGAGTGTACGAGTTCGCGGGTTAAAATCCCGGCCGCGGCGGCCGCTTTCCGAAGGGGAATAGATGCAGAAACGCTGAAGCTCTTAAAGGGACAGCAAAGAAGGGGGGGGGGGGGGGGCATTGTTTGAGCTGTATTAATAAACCACCCAACTACAATACTGAAATTCTCACTCCTGCGATGTGAAGAGGCTTGGTAAGGCAGAAGAGGCGCCACAGCAAAAGACAGGTCGCGACGCCACCTTGAAGCTCATGCACCAGATCACCGTGACGTTACAGTTTTACCGCGATCCCACTAGATCACCAGATCACCGTGACGACATTTGCTGTAGCCTTTGGTTAATTTTATGCGAAGCATATACGAGAGCACAACCCAGCTCCTCAGGCGCGGCGGTGTCGCCTTCAATGACCTTTGACCCCATGCCATACCACGCGACACCGTGACGTCACGACAGAGGAGAAACGGGGCTCCAACTCGCGCCGTCGCTCGCGGCGTCGCGGTGGTATATAAGCAGCTGCGCTTGTTTCTGGCTGTCTTTGGCTCAACTCTTGCAAGATGGGCTGGGTGGGAATCGAACCAAGGTCTCCGGAGTGTGAGACGGAGACGCTACCACTGAGCCACGAGTACGATGCTTCCAAGCGGTACAAAAGCGCCTCTAGTGAATGCGGTGTTGCCTTAGAAACGAGCTGTTTCTAAGGCTCAGGCGTGCGTCGCTTGCTCAGGCGCACATTTCGTTGCCGCGCCGAACGCTGCGTTGCTCGACGCTCATCGCGTCCAATGCGGGGCGCGTAGTCGCTGCGCCGTAGCCCATTGTCTTACACCCCTTGGCGGGTCGACGGGAACGCTGTCGCGTTCCACTCTTGAAGGCGAAGCAGAGTAACGCATGAGTTGTTTCTTCGTCTAGCCGAACCAAATATAGCCAAGCAACAGCAGTTCACCAGGCTAAACAGCGGTTCAACAACTAAAATAAAGGCTAGTATGCTTCGCATCCTGGGCTTAACCTTAGCTAAGCCACAGCCATTTTTTTTTTATGGTCGAAGATGCACTACATTGTATTCTATATGTGTAGCAGGTTTGACACGTTGGCATTTGATAAGGAAGAATAACCGACATGGCAGTGCGGTGGTTTCTGCGTGAAATACAGAAAAAGGGGATTTGACCTTCTATTTCGCTTCTAACAATCGACCTATTATCTCGAAATTAACAAATCTAGAGTCCTGAAACAATACTTTATCAGACTAATAAGATATATTGTTTCTTTTTAGTGTGCTTTTTAAAATATCACTACGCACACTAAGTTCAACCCCAGGTGGTCGAAGTTATTACAGAGCCTTCCACTTCACAGCATATCTGTCGCATACTGTTTATGTTGCTTAGGAAGGCAGTTGGTTACAAGCAGATTTCTTCAATCATGCCGATTGCGAAACTCACCCGAGCACAGTGATTGTCGAAGAGAGCCGGGGGGGGGGGGGTGAGTTCTGCTGTCTCTCGCGTCATGTACGAACAAAAAAATATTACTAAACAACTACACTGTTTGAGCTAAACAACACATGATTGCGGCATGTATGTAGTGTGAGCAACCCTAAATAAACTGTATTTTCAGTCGGCACCCTTTCTTGTCTTCTTCGTTTTTCCCCAAGTCGGGCTAGTCATTCTACACGCATTTTAGCAGGCGATGCATGCAATAGCGAGTCTCATCATATCGCTCACCTGTGATGCTACAATCAACTAACCCGCCACAGAAAAGTACCAAAGCATGCCCGGAGGTTTGAAGCGGAGTTTCAGAACTGGTGTCGTCGAATAACACTGGTTATAAGTGTTCTCGGGGTCGTTAAAACATGGCTGCATTTTTCTGCGCACCTACGTTACGTCGTCGTGCTCAGTTATGTCGTCGTGCTAAGCTGAGCTGGAGGTCGCGGACTCGATTTCTGACCGTAGCGGCCCCAATTCGATGGGTGCGAGACGCAAGAACACTAGCTTATTTGGAGTTGGGTGAATGGAAAAGAACCTCCGGTGGTCGAAATTCGATCCGGAGCCTTCCAGTACACGGCGTCCCTTAGAACCCACTGTGCCAGTTTCAGAAAGTTATAGACCTCCCCCCCCCCCCCCATTTTCGTGTGATTTTCGGTGCAGGTCCATACGAGCCGTCGAACCGTGTTCCGCCATGGCAGAGTGGAGCGGCGATGCGGCGCGTCTGCTACTACACCCTGCCGCCCGCGCTGGACCCCAGCCGCCCGATGGCCGACCTGTGCACGCACCTGGTGTGCGGATTCGCCGTCGTGCTCGACGATGCGCTGGTGCCGCAGCGTCCGGAGGACACGACCCAGTACAGGCGCCTGGTGGCCCTCAAGCTGGCCAATCCTTCGCTCAGGGTGATGCTGTCTCTCGGCGCGACAGGTTCCGATGGAGTCTTCAGCGCCGTCATCGCGGCGCCGGATCGTAGACGAAAGTATGAGTTCCTTCGTCGTTGGTCTTTTCTGGAGCGTATAAGGGTTATCCTGTCGGTACAGTACGTATCGAAACACCAGATACGTGAACGGCAGCGGGAGCGCGAGAAACGACTACGTGTGGCTCTTCGCTCGACCAAGAAGCGTCAGAAAAAGCGTTTACTTTGTTCGTAATGTTCTCGTCAAAATAAAACGAAAAAAAAAAGAAAGCCGCTATACATCCACGATTACGCTGTTAGACGACGATTCACACCAAAATCTAAGTATAACATGGCCCATAATTTCAAATGGTAGCGTTATACGAAATCTGCTTAGACTAGACGCTATGCTGCTTCATGGCTTAGTTCCACTATTGCCCACGCATTTAAGTCAGCAACTGGGCAGCCCGTTAAAGCAATGATAGTTTTGCGTGCTGGCTGAACTCAACGTCGCCAGGTGGAGCCACAACTGCTGCTGCTCGCGTTATGCGTCTCCGGTATCTCGTAGGAACGTTTTATGGACAAGGACGCGCAGCTTCTAGGACGGCTCTGAGTACGCCTCCCCCCTTCCCTTCCTATTCCCCATTATAGGCCTTCGCGCCATCCCTTAATAAATACATTTTGTCATCATCATGGACAAACTAAGACTTTTTGTACTGTGAGCCAGATTTCGAGAATTCAAGTAACGCTACCTAGGGAGCGGGATGACCACTTATGAGCAAACGCCAGTGGCGTTACACTTTCGTGTTCTACGGAAGCTACAGCTCACTCGCGATGCTGAGATAATTACGAAGACGTCGCGATACTCTCCCTATTATACAATCCAGGCGTGCTTTAGTGCGGAGAGTTCTATTTTTCTTCTTGCATTTAGTTCCAAGCAGCTATGGAGCTGCTGTTGCTCTGTAATCACGAGCGCACGTCCAGGTGCCGCG